>NC_079436.1:2455988-2473488 GCF_903798145.1 Danio aesculapii | reverse complement strand
ATTATTGATGAATAAAGGATTATTTACATGTCATTCTTCGCACGCCACCAAAAAAATACCACAAAACAACTTAACAGCGTTCCCAATTCATTATTTTTAGATTGTTACTTTAGTTAATGGCTAAATAAGTATTAGGTACTGCACCTAGTTGCATATTTTGCAAAACAGACTCATCGGAATACTTGCTTGTGATTTTTTTATGAAAATGAACTGAAACATTAGTTTTACTGCAGTTTTTTGTAACATGAACACTAGGGGGCAGTATGATGACAACAACTTTAGTTGGTTTTCACATTAATAATATTTACAGGAACATATTATTGATGAATAATGGATTATTTACATGCTGTTTTTTTTGCATGCCACCAAGTAAATACTACAAAACAACTTAACGGCATTCCCAATTACTTATTTCCATATTTTAAAGCCAAATAAGTATGTTTCTTCACCAAGTTTCATATTTTGCAAAACAGGTTATTGAAATATGTTTTAACCTCTATTTTTTTTTTTTATCAAAACGTACTTAAACATACGTTTGACTGCAGATTTTTGATATAATGAACACTAGGGGGCAGTCTGACACCAACAACTTAGATTTCTTTTCACACTAATGATATTTGCAGGGACATATTATTGATAAAAAACTATTATTTACATGCCTTTTTTTGCACGCCACCAAATAAATACCACAAAACAACTTAACAGCGTTCCTATTTACTTGTTTCCAGAGTTTTATCTTAGTTTATGGCTAAATATGTATTAGTAACTTCACAAAGTTGCATATTTTGCAAAACAGGCTTATTAGAATGTGTTTCAACCTGTTTGTTTTATGAAAACGTACTTAAACACACGTTTGACTGCAGTTTCTTGGTAAAATGAACACTAGGGGGCAGTATAGAGCAAACAACCTTTGTTCCTTTTCACATTAATGATATAAACATGGACATATTATTCCATGTATAAAATGTAAAAAATGTTTCTTACGTATTTTTGTGGCGTGTTAGCAGATGCAGACGCGCTGATTGGTTCGAACGAGGTCTTTGGTAATGAATTAATGCTGAAAACTCAAAGAAAACCAGCCGGTACAGACATTCAATCTCCCCTCTGGATTTTACACAAGGATCTCATGGCCGTGACACAGCTTCAATATTTCTTTTCAAACCGGAAGAACGAATTTGCTCGAATTAACGCAAAAACAACCAATTTTGACTTTTTAGTAAGATATATGTGTCTATATAGTGTTTTTAGCAACGTGGGACACATATATATGACTGTCAACATCTCAAATAATATGTTTTGGTGTTTCATGACCCTTTAACAGTCAATACAATATAAACTTTTGTTTTTCTTGTTTTAAATCAGGACATCGGGAGACTAAAGCTCTATTCAGACAGTAATTATTACAGAGTCTGTAGCTCCTCAGTGATTAAACACATGCTTTCCAATGAAGATAAGATTCTGGTGGGTGTTTAAGTTTCTAATCCTACAAACCTGTGGTTCACATGATCCTTCACATGCTCGGTCAGATGATGGTGTTTATATGTGGGATCCTCCAATGTGGCCTGTGACATTCAGTTTCCTGCAGGCTTTAGCTGTAACCCTGATCAAACCAATGCTAGATCCACATGGGGTGTCGGTATCAGCACTGGCATGATCGTCATGACAACAGCCAATTACATTGGACTGCAACACAACAGAGTCGAGGTGGCTTTTGACGGCTAGTCAATAACAGAGAGAGTACACCGACACTGCATTTCTAGCACTTCAGTAATGCAAGTGTCAAGTTTTAATGCACAACATTCCACTATTCTGATGCAAATTACCATGAAGGGCTATAACACAGTGGCCAAAACAGATTGGGAATTCACATTTCATGGTGAGTTGTAAGAGAAAAGCACTAGCGTTCTGATTTGGTCAAAAATTCCCCCTGCAAATGGTGAAAATCCCTTTATGAGAACTCAATTAGACTGAGGTGGCAATAATCAGTAACTAAATAAACTAACACCAAAGCAAGAAGGCTAAACTGAGAGGAAATACAAGAAAAAGAAGAACAAAACAACATAAATAACATAATTCAGACAATTACAAATGAAAGCTAAATCGTGATGTCGCTGATTAACAAAATGTGTGTGTGTGTGTGTGTGCTTTGTATTCCTCACATTGTGGGGACATTTTTCAAGTTTCTCGTTTACTTTATTATTATAACATGTATAACCTCTTAAAGCCCAAGGTGTTTTTTTAATCAGAATCAGAATCAGAATCAGAAAGAGCTTTATTGCCAGGTGTGTTCACACATACGAGGAATTTGTTTTGGTGACAGAGCTTCTACAGTGCAACAGGATTACAGAGACAGGACAAAAAACAGATCATAAATATATATATAAAAAATAGAAGTAAGTAGTGAGTGCAAATATACAGATTGACAAGTGTATGTACGTGTTTATTACTATATACAACGTTATATGTGCAGCTGTTATGTGCAAATTGGCATGTAAAGTGTGTTGTTAAATATGTGTATATGTGTATAAAAGTGTATAGCAAGTAGTGATGTTGGTTCCACAATTATTATCATCAAGTGTTCATGAGATGGATTGCCTGAGGGAAGAAACTGTTTCTGTGTCGGGCTGTTCTGGTGCGCAGTGCTCTGTAGCGTCGACCAGAAGGTAAAAGTTCAAAGAGGCAGTGTGCTGGGTGTGAGGGGTCCAGAGTGATTTTGGCAGCCCTTCTGCTCGCTCTGGATAAGTACAGTTCTTGGGGAGTAGGAAGGGTCGTACCAGTGATTCGCTCAGCAGTCCGAACTATTCGACGTAGTCTTTGGAGATCGTATTTAGTAGCTGAGCTCAACCAGACAGTTATTGATGTGCAGATGACTGATTCAATGATGGGATTCAATGATGGATTCAATGATTTTACATGCATTTTTTTTTCTCTTTGCTATTTGTGCTTATTGGAACCTAATTAGATTAAAAATTAGTATCATTTTTTGATATGAAGTACTTTTAGAGAAAAATGATGTCCAGATATGTGGACTCATGGGCCGAATTTACAAAAAAAACAGTTTTTCTTGAGTGTTTTTAATGCATATTTAACATAGAATTTTTTTTTACTTGCTTTGACTGTCAGAGAGTAAAAACAACATTTTTTCCCATTTTGGACAGTTAAAAATTGTGTTTGGGACATTTTAAATGCTGCAAAACAGTTGCAGGATGACACTGTAATGCTGTAACGAAATATAAAACATTCAAAATTGTTAAATAGCCACTTAAGAGCTAAAATGTGCTGTTTGCACATTTGAACACAAGCGCTAGGAGGATAAAACAGCCACAAGACTGACCAAGTTCTTTACATGATCATAATAATTCCAAAAACAAAGATAAAAAATAGAAACAAAATTAAACCACCTTAAATTAAACCACCAAATTAAAACACTTTCATCTCGCTGTTGAAAGCTGCTGAAGAGTGTGACTGTTTACAGCGTTTTGACGGTTGTTGCTAGATCGGATACGTTTGCGGTCGGAATTTAACGAGAATTATTTATGTTGTTTATTAGATTTCCCATTTATTGAATTTTATTAACGCCTACCCCAGCCCTAAACCCAACTGTCACAGTGCTGTAAAAATATTGATTATTGTTATACAGTGTCATAAATAAGGCTGCTATATTAATGTGCATATCGCACTTCCACCGGCCGCATATCCGATCTAGACTTTACCTGTTTTGACGAATAAATATGAATTTGTAGCTAAATTCTTAGCGGTGCCAAACAGCATTTTCCATTGTTTACATCCTTCTTTACGTCCTCGCTACAACATACCGTTGTAACTGTGCATGTAAGAGATCAATTTTAACAACTAAAAACACTTACAGGTTGTGGCTTCGTCGGTTGGAGGAAATTTTAGCTCTGAACTGGGAGAGATTCTAGAAGTTCTCCTTTGTCAAATGCTAGAGCTATATATATTTTATAATTCTCTGAAACATAATTAAAATGAAGCTGTAAGAACTTCTGTCTTTGTGTCGTGTCCTTTGGAAGCCAAAATACAGAAACAGAAGAAGCTCTGTGGAAATAGCAGCATCTGGACGCCATTTTAGCTTTCTCTGCTATAACATTACAGCGCCTCCAGTCACGCCCTTCACTGTGCAGGGTGTATGCGCATGGTGAATGCGTGTAACCTGAAGCGATTGTGACCTCACTAGCCCGGATGTATTTTTTTGTAGTCCCCAAACTCCGTTAGCTGTAGGCTTTGCTAAGCTAACTCTGTGAAATGTCTGCCAATGTCTCCTCATATTACATTCAGAGATGTTGTTTATGTACAGACAGCTACATTACACATCAACTATAGTTTAGAATATGATATCGCAGTGGACCACCCCTTTAAAGTGACAAGTATTATAATTTCCTGTAGCTGAATGCTTTAAACTAATGCTCATACAATCACACTTGTTAAAAACACATGCATGTGATAAAAAGTAAAGTTTAAAATTAGCAATTTACTCAGAAAACCCTTGTTTTTATCTATGGCTCCCGATCAAATATAATCCTGACTCTGTGTTCAAGATCCTGTGATGTGACTATTGCAAATGTGCACATTGCGATATCAATATTTAAACGATATATTGTGCAGCCCTGATTACATCTATGGAGGTCCACATAAAGATAGCTGCACAAGTGTGTGTGTGTGTGTGTACTGCTTTTATGTCCCCAACAGTGTAACAATCACACCTAACCATTTGAAGTGCACACAGCTTGTCAATGTGCCTGTCAGATCAATGCGAACACCTTGTCCAATATTAATCAGTGACCTTTTAAATGGCCAGTCTTTATCCAGCACTTTATTTCAGCCGTTTTGTCCATTTGAAACACTCCCCTTGGAGATGAAAAGCAAGAAGACCTCTACGTCTGCAGCATGTGGGGATGCCATCTGCCCAAAAAATCTCATCTGACTCGGTGCAATGGCTAGATGTGATTGTCCAGCAAAATACAAGACGACCTGTGAAAATACTTTACAGTCATGAGCATATGTTATATTGAGAACATTTGATATAAATAGGAAAAATAGGAAATGCAAGCAAAAAAAGAGACACACTTTAAGCTGAATTCAAAATCCTAAAAGGGATAGTTCACCCAAAAAATGTTTTCATTCTTCTGTTGGACAAAACAGAAGATGTTTTAAAGAAAGATTAAAATATGACCTCCATAAAAGGTCAGTGGTTGCCAGCTTTCTTTAAAATATCTTGGTTTGTGTACATGTGGACAGATTGTGTATTTAGTTTGTTTTGTTTTTCTATTGCTGTGCAGGATTTAGTCAAAAACAATCTGCTTTTCGGAAACCCAGCTCGGAGCGGGTTGGGTGGCGTAGGACCGGCGGGGTTACATTGGTGCCGTGACCCGGATGGGAGTGAGGGTTAGGGGGGCGAGTGTAACGGAGGCCAGCTAGTAAGTGCTGTGCAGGTAAACCTCACTCCTCTGACCTCTAAAGGTGGTCTAGCGACAGACGCTAGAGGACATGGTCTTTAGCCTCCTTGGTAGAGCACCCGACTCCCATGCGGAAGGTCGCCGGTTCGATACCAGCTCGAAGCGGGTTGGGTGGCGTAGGACTGGCGGGGTTACATAAGCAATGTGTAAGCGAGGCGCATAACTAACGTGCTCTGCGCTGGACAATACACCGGCTTTGTTCTGGTCTATTAAAGTTTCTATAAATAGCAATGCGCCTCAACACGCCTCCTTTTTTAGATTAGAACGCCTATGGGCGCACATATGAGCGCAAATGCATTTGCTATTTAACAGCATGGCGCAAAACGTCAAAACGACTCTTGCGCCGAGCTGAAACTAGCAAACAATTGCGTCACGCCTTGCGCCACATTGCGCCGGGTGTATGATAGGGCCCCATAAACTTCCTTTAGGTAGAGCTGTGCACAAGTACATATTGGAACTGAACCTACAACATACACAGGTCTGTAAATCATTCATGAAACTGTTCAATTTAGAAGACATTTTCAGGAAAGAAAATATATATATATTTTTTAATAAAATTAGCTTGACAGATTTTGACAGCTAGTTCAACACTTTCGTATGTAATGACTCAAGTAATGAAATGAGAACTATTAGTTTTATATGGAATGACTATTCAGCATTCACAAGTTTAGTTCACTTTGACTAGCATGACATAAGCTAATGATAATGTTATAAAACAGCAGAGAGTTGTATGAAAGCAATCGATGCATGTCCAAAAGCATTTGCCAGAAGGAATGAGAAACTGCTACTGTGATGTGCACCAATGACTAATTGTTTTGAGAAATGCATTAACTAACTGTTGTGCAAATGTAAATAGTGTCGTGAGAAATGCACCAAAGCCACTGAAAAAAAGCTGTAATATTTGCCCAGCACTAAAATGTATATAAAAACGGAATAAACATACAGAAGTAAATAAACAGACTCAATGGTAGGCAAAAAAATCTGCAGATTTCCATGGGCGCATATTCCGTGTGGGCCTACGTACAAGTCATGTTTCAGTCAAGCTTGAATTAAAAAACTAAAAGCACATAATCCCATTGTCTCACCAAGATCCCCTAACATCCTCTCCAGTTTGCACATAAACATCCTTAACTGATTCATGCTGCGAGACAAAAGTGACTTAACACAAGTAAAATAAGCCTGTGATGAAAAGCAAATAATACAGCAGTCTGGCTTTGACAATAGGCCGCCCAAAAAAGGTTCTTTAAAATGCCTTTGAGTCCGTCCACCAGGGAATGAACTGACCACAGTGAAAGGAAACTGAGGTTACCATAAAAATGAAGTCCTTTCACACACTCTTCTATTCCCAGATCTCTATTTAGCGTGGCAAATCACCCAGAAGGGATTACACAGGACTGCGCTGTGCTCTTTTCCAGGGAAACTTGTGGGTACGTTTACCAGGAGAAGAGTTTTTTTATTTTTCTGATGTTGCAGTTCCAGTTGTCTCGTTCAAACATCACCTCATTAGCTCACTATGTAGGGATAAGACTTTAATAAAAGTGTGGTCCAGTTGATTATGTCATTACTCAACTTTCACTGTACGGATGGGAGTTTAGCAGGTGAATAAACCAGTCCAGGCTCATTGAAACTATGTGGCAATTTTGTTAAATAGGAAAAATATGTTGCTCCATGTGCGTTTCATTGATCGTTTCAAATGATAAATCCACTAGATCATACCTGCCAACATGCTAAACAGAGATGGTGCGCGAACTGAAGAGCGGGGGTGAAGGTATGAAGATAGTTGCGCATGAGGACTGAACCAAAAATCTGAGGAGCTTGGGATGTAGGGGTGGAATTCCGGGAGTTTTCCGGGAGACAGAACAATACGGGAGGTGGGCGGCAGATGAGTCTGAAATTCGGGAGACTCCCGGGAAAATCGGGAGTGTTGGCAGATATGCAGTAGATCTACAAATCTGCTCTATACATTTTTTGGATGATGTTCCATTTACACTTTGTTGAATGCTACGGATGATGAATCCACTAAAGGGTGCTGACGTTTTTGCTCCGGGAATTTTTTGTTGATTTTTCCTGATGACAAATCCACTAGAGGGCGCTGTCTACATTTTTCAAAAAGTAAAATATGTTGCTCTGTGTACGTTTTGTTGAATTTTTCAGATGACAAATCCATTAGAGGGGACTCTATACATTTTTTGGAGCATAAAATTGCCTATACAGTGTCTCTGTATCTGGTTACACTCAGTAAACAGCGGTGAATTCGGTGAGCTAATGACCTTCATGACCAATCACAATCATTTCTGTTGAGCACATGGACACAATGGCCAATCAGCACTGTTTAAAATGGACGTTTTAAAATTTCAGTACCGATTGGTATCGAATTCCAGTATCGTGACAACACTACATTGCCGGCAATAAAACATACTTGTTTCCAGTGCATGTTGGATTCACCAATTCTGTTCATAATTTTTATGAATTTCTATGCACAACCTTGGGCCTGAGGGGGTCTGGTTCGGGGACCACAGGATTTTATCTCACAGATGACGTTGTTCTGTTGGGTGGGGTGGTTTGCTGCCAAGTGTGACATGGCTGGGATGAGAATCAGCACCTCCAAGTCCGAGGCCTTGTTGCTCTACCGGAAAAGGTGGTTTGCCATCTCGAGGTTGAAGGAATGTCCTTAAAACTAAAATTATCTTGAGGTTTTGTTCACAAGTGAGCGAAGGTTGTAATGTGAGATTGACAGGTAGATTGCATACAAGATGTTGGATACAAGCGGCCAAAATGAGTTTCCTTCGCAGGGTGGCAGGGTGGGCATATAGGGTGAGGAGCTCTGAGTAGAGCCGCTGAGGAGTGCGGAGTAGAGCCGCTGCTCCTCCACATCAAGAGAAGTCAGCTGAGGTGGCTCGGGCATCTGTTTCGGATGCCTACCTAGGGAGGTGCTCCAGGTGTGTCCCACTGGGAGGAGGCCTTGTGTAAGACCCAGAACACGCTGGAGGGACTGTGTCTCTTGGCTGGCCTGGGAACACCTCGGGATCCCCCCGGAGGAGCTGGAGGAAGTGTCTGGGGAGAGGGAAGTCTTGGGTTCTCTCCTGAGACTGCTTCCTCTGTGATCTGGCCCCGGAAAAGCGGAAGAAAATGAATGAATGTATGAATGAATGAATGAATGAATGAATGAACTGATTTCTTTTATGATGACAGGACATAATGTTTGACTAGATATTTTTACTTAAGACACTAGTATTCAGTTTAAAGTGACATTTAAAGTCTTAACTAGGTTAATTAGGGTAAAGTTAGGATAATTTTTGTGTATGGGTGCTTTCACATCTGTAGATCGATTATTTTGTTCTGTAACAGAAATTAAAATTTACAATGCTGCTCTTTGTTCTTGGTGCGGTTCACTTTCACACGGCAAAGTTTCTAAACAGACCAAAATAGCTAAAACAAGTCACGTCTGAGTAAACTCCTCACATTGGTCAGAGTTTCACGGTTTAGTCCAGCTCAGCTGTCATGCGTCCTTATTTTAATTTATGATGATGAGCAATAAGACATTATAAGTGAACAGCTGAGCTTTAATTTTGAATAGTGGCACCCACAGACATCGTCATCAGATATAAATCAGAGGTAAGATTTTCTCATGCATAGCCGAGGCTTTACATTATAGAGAGAAATAACAGATAAACCAAGACTGCGGTTCGTTCAATTTTCTTAAAGGATAAACAGCTCTCGTATATAATTCAGCATGCTTTCACTTTCGTATTTGGCATGAAACGCACATTTACCAGTAGGAATGACATCCCGCCCTACTCATAATTCTCTCTTCATATAGCCGTATATGCCTATTACATATCCATAATACACTGTGATATAGCCTGGCTCGCATCGTATTGCTGGCTCACTGCAATCGATTTGCTTCAGAGCTCGTTTCAATTCAATTCACCTTTATTTGTATAGCGCTTTAACAATGTAGATTGTGTCAAAGCAGCTTCACATAAATGGTCATAGTAAATTGGAACAGTGTAGTTCAGTTTGTAGTGTCATTCAGGCGATCTCGGGCCGGTTGATTTGGCGTGGATCAGAACACGATTGCTGGATTCACATATGCCAAATGAACCGAGCTAACTGGGGAAACATGCCAGGTTCCAAATCAAAAGTCGAGGTGTGAAAGCCCCCAACAGTGGTTTGTTTTGTAGACAATTGAAAAATATATTGCTTAAGGGGGCTAATAATATTGACCTTAAATTGTTTTGTTTTTTTATTTAAAACCAACCCAGGCTCATTCTGAGAACATAGTCCCGTGGACGTTTCTGGAGACCGCAAAATACGTAGCCGGGGGTATGTACGGCTGCATTTAATTTTTTTAAGCGAACGTTGCAGGGCGGTATGACGCCGTTCCTTTCGGCGCTTGCCGGCCGGCCTCTCGCCTCCGTGTGGAGGGCTTTCCCGCTGCAACCAGTTTGTCCTGTTAGCTCTTCGTGTACTTTGGCGGACTCGAGGCGCAGAGATGGGCTGACCACGACGACCGGGTTCGAGTCCGGGGAAGAGCGGTTCCAGAATTCAGGTAAGAAAACAAAAACAAAATCCAAAAAATGAAGCGAACAAGTTCGTCACAGGGTGAGAATGTGGTCAAAATCCGAAAACGTGGTAAAAATCAGACGAGGGCTTTTCTTTTTCTGGACGGTGAATCGTCGTTGGTTTGGTTTAGGGACGGAGGAGGGTGGGTCAGGCGATTAGCCGGTCGCACGGTCAATCATTCTTTCATCCAGGCAGACAGGCGGAAGGCTGTTCGACAGCAGCCTCTAGCGGGTTTACGGGAGAACGGCGCGGGAAATTCGCGAAAACAAAAACTGCAAAAATACGTACCTCCCGGGACGTATTTAGCGGTCTCCAGAAACGTCCACGGGACTACGTTCTCAGAATGAGCCTGCGTTGTTTAAAACTGCTTTTATTCTAGCCGAAATAAAACAAATAAGACTTTCTCCAGAAGAAAAAATATTATAGGAAATACTGTGAAAAATTCCTGAATCTGTTCAACATCATTTGGGAAATATTTGAAAAAGAAAAGTAGGGCGAATAATTTTGCCTTCAACTGTATGTTAGTAGCTGTGATTCATATAAATGGACAAGAAGCAGAAGTAAAGAGTGTACAGCAGCCATGATTTAATCTTGCCTCGAGCTCAGAACTTCTCAACCCTTCCATTACTATCCATGTTGTGCTTTAACCCAGCAGCGGTGGGTTATAATGAGTGGTTTCAGAAGCTCTAGATGGTCCTGTATCTCCTATTAGAGAGCACTGATCTCAATGCAGTTGGACTGTGATGCTAAGCAGGCATCTGGCACTCAATTGACTTCTCATTCAGATGCAGTCAATGTTAGCTAGTCTGAGCTCTGTCACACTTAATGCTTTCAGACGTCTTGTTTCGTGCCACTGCCAAGACGGACGTCTGTGCTCTTTTGACTCGTTCAAAGTCACTTTCAGTGTCTCATCTACGCTGGTTTACAGATGTCTGAGGAAATATGAAATGATGAATAACAGACAGGGATAATTATGATATGTAGTCGAAGTCTGAATTATTAGCCCTCCTGTATATTTTACTGTTTAACGGAGAGAAGACTTTTTCAACACATTTCTAAACATAATAGTTTTAATAACTCATTCCTAATAACTGATTTCTTTTATCTTTGCTATGATGACAGCACATGATATTTTACTAGATATATTTCAAGATACTAGCCATCTAAGGCTAATAGTTCTGACTTCATATATATATATATACAGTTGAAGTCAGAACTATTAACGTGCTGCGTTAACCCAAGACTCTTATCGTGCGATAAAGCTAATATTGCCGTTAATTAAGGGTGTCACGATTTCGATTTTTAATCGAAATCGATCGAAATTCATGCTTAATCTCGATTATCGAATCAAAAAATGGAATCGTCGATGCTGCCCCGCCCCTATGTCACGTCAGCAGCAGCTTGACTTGCCAAGCGGAAAAAAACTCACGCATGCGCATCAACCTAACAGCTATAACAGCCACGAGACAGCATGGCAACTGCAGACGCAGGAGACCCATCGAAAGAAATTGAACCCCCTCCTCTTTCACTGAAGTCGCCGGTGTGGAAGTATTTTGGATTTCCAGTGAGTTATGTTGACAACGTTCGTGTTGTCGACAAAAAAAACACAGTTTGCAAGCTCTGCAATGTGCATATACCACATTATTCCACCGGCAGCACGACTAACACGGCCGGGCATCTCCGCAGGCACCACAAAAACATAGATGTATCTGTTAAACCGACAAGTGTAACACACACTACTCTCCCGTCTTCATTTGGAATAAAACTTCCAAGCAACTCAACACGTGCAAAGGCAATTACAAGCGCGATAGGAGTATTTATAGCCGCGGACATGCGACCTTATTCAGTGATAGAAAACTCCGGTTTTCAGCATTTAATTAACGTGCTAGAACCGTGCTAGAAATGTTAATAAACATTTTATATTTGACAATGTAGTGTGTGGTACATTGTGAACAAAGGTCAGATGTTATTATATTGCATATACGTCTTAAAATGGCATAGCTTGTGCTTTAAAAATTTTTTTTGCTAAAAATCGAGAATCGAATCGAATCGTGACTTTAGAATCGAAAATGTAATCGAATCGAGGATTTGGAGAATCGTGACACCCCTACCGTTAATCTATTCTCAAAGTTGGGTTTGGAGCTGGGTCAATTCTACACAAGCTATGATGACTTTCACCTTGATATTTTAGCGCAGATGTATACCTGACCGGTGAGCGTCTGACAAAAAAGTGTCCCTCTGAATTAAATGAGCAGGATGCCTGACTTTAACTGCAGTTCGGCAGTTTCACTTTCACTCATGAACATTTCATTCATGCCCCCGTGACAAACCGGGGTATTAGACGCAAATAAGGAGCGAGGACTGGTGAGAGTGTTATGAAATTTAATAACACACGCCAAATGGAAAGAAAAAAACGTACGAATTTTGCAATGTGTGTGTCTGTTACTGACAGCCGCGTGTGTGGATCTTGTCGGAAAATATGCTGAAAAGTCCTACAATTATGGTAATAGTTTGATCGCGGTGTTTACTTCAATAATGCCTCTAATATCTGCATACTCCACATGTCCTAATTCCATTTCTGTTTAGTTCAGTTCTGACTTTAGGCGGATTAAGGTGATCAAAAATCGCTGTTTGGAGCTTATGTAGGCCTACAGTTCATAATTCATGTTTAACTGAATAAACAGCTAGTAAACACAAGTACGTCTTATTGAATATTATTTATTTTCATCACTGATTATCACAGTAGAACAGTTCCTCAAGCAGTTTGTGATGCATTTTGAAAACAGGAGATGAGCCACTTGTCTAATGCACCACCTGGCTTGAGAAACCCGTTCTCAAAGACTTATTATTCAGTCATTATTTGGGTAGCAGACATATTCTGAATGCCTTCGGCAGAATTCAAATGAGCTATTTTAATCTAGATTAATTCAAAGATTACAGTGAGATTAATCTAGATTTGAAAAAATTATCTATGCCCACCTATTATATATATATAGTCATAAAAAAGCAAAGCCATTGACTCCAGAGAGATCAAAGCAGTAATGTGAAGTGATGTTATTTGTGCCGGATGTTGGGTGAGATGGTCTCCGTATTATGGGATCGCTGAGTCAGATCTGACCTGTTTACCTGATGACACTCTGCTCTTTCTGGTGGCTGTTTTCTGACCCCGTTTGGAAGGGTGCACATGTCTTACTGATCATAGTACAGAAGTGGATATTAGTCCAAGCATGTAACCTCTGACAAAGAGTATGCATGGATGTCTTTTTTTTTAGCTGTTTTGAATATGCTGAGACTTCACTGAAAGTCACTAGTAATGTTTGCAATGCTGGTTTTTATTATGATTTATTCATTTATGGTCCCACTTTATATTAAGTGACCTTAACTCTAATATGTATTTACACTGGAATTAATAATTTGTTACAATAATGTGTAAATGCATGTTTTTACATTGTACTTATGCTTGATTAAATATATGCAATTGTATTTGTAATTAATTTCTGTAATTCTATTTGTAATTAGACTTTTGAACATCCCTTAACCCACACGTAAACCTACCCATACCAACAAACCTGTCCCTAACCCTACCCGTATCCAAACCTCAAGAGCACCTCAAGTGTTCTGAAATGCATTAAGAACAAGTTAAGTACATTGTATTTATATTTTGATGCAAGTAAATAGTAGTTAAGCACACTTAATATAAGTGGGAAAAAAAGAACTGCAATTTGTCAATTTAAAAAATATATATAGTATTTAGTATTTAACAAAACTGTACAAACCGAATCTAGTACACCAAATCTATTTATTTATTTATTTATTGTTTATTTTCCACAGTTTTATAAATCTTTTTTTTTTGTGACTTACATTTGCAGGCTTGCAATTTTTGTGAGGGTCTGAAATCCTTATTATTTTATTTTATTTTATTTATTATTTTGTTTTATTTTATTTTATTTTATTTTATTTTTATTTTATTTTATTTTATTTTATTTTATTTTATTTTATTTTATTTTATTATTTTGTTTTATTTTATTTTATTTTTATTTTATTTTATTTTATTTTATTTTATTTTATTTTATTTTATTTTATTTTATTTTTATTTTATTTTATTTTATTTTATTTTATTTTATTTTATTTTATTTTATTTTATTTTATTTTATTTTCCACAGTTTTATAAATCTTTTTTTTTGTGACTTGCAATTTTTGTAAAGTTTTATTTACTTATTTATTTATTAATTTATTTATTTATTTTTATTTATTTTTATTTTATTTTTTTTATCAAAAAGCATATCAATTTTCACAACAACAATGCACTTAATGTTAAAAGGTTTTTTCTTTACATTGTTGAAAAGTCACACAACTTGCAAAATTTTAAAAAAAGGTTGAGGTTGAGATTTCATGTTATTCCCTCGATTCATTGAAGCATGTGCACAAATATTTAAGTATATTGTGTGAGCAATTTGTTCCTTTGATTAACTAATTTGTGCTATTATTTTACAATAAAAATATTTGCAAAATTGCCTTTTTCCATGTTCTTTCCCTTTAATTTCATTTATTTATGCTTTTAAATTGCATCATGGCATCTTCCTCTAACATCTTTTGAACCCGAAAAGAAAACTTTGAAGTGATATATTGCTTATGTTGTAAATTATGGTGCAAAAATTTTTTTTCAATAGATTTTTCCTTATATAATATATTGTTTCATACTATTAAATGTCAACAAAAGTCACTTTGTTAAACTGTTGAATTTTCAACATCAAATGTCAACAGAGCAGAAAACGAGGTCTCATAATGCAATTCACAACCGTAAATAAACATTAAAAACCCTTGACAACAATTTACAATTTAACGAAAATGTTAAATGTTTATTTTTTTATGTAATTTTTTTAATGTAAGTAAATTGTGCACACAAAACTATAAACTTGTTGTATTTTATGTCCACATACTACGTTAGAGTTTACATTTATGCTGTAAGCTTGTATGTTTTGTAAATAAATATTTATTTATTTATTTATTTATTTATTTATTTATTTATTTATTTTTTACAAAGAGTTTAAAGCAATAAATAAATAAAAAGTTCTGTTCAAGCAATCCTTGTTCACACTGATAAAAATCAGAAAATGCTGTATTGTTCATGCCAGGCCAGTAGTATATATACAATATCACTTAATAAAGAAATGTCACGGTACATTTGGAGATGATGTATGTTTCTGCCAGCCATTGCCCACTCTTCATAACAGGTTCATTACTCAATACCTAATTATACCTTGTTCATTTTTCAAGAGTAAAGTTACGTCAGAGGCAACACTATTAATATGGGATGTTAAAGATGTATTTAAATCATTAAAAGCATAAAATAATTTAACTTTTTTGTGACATGAAGATTAGTTCAGGTGACTTTAGGTCTTACAACATAATAAACAAGTAGGTAAATAATTTGTTTTAAAATGCAACGTTGAAAATTTGCTTTATGTCTTTTATAAATAAATAAATACATATATAAATAAGTAAATACACAAATAAATACATAAATAAGTAAATACATGAATAAATAATTCAATAAATAAATAAATGAATAATTAAATAAGTAAATAAATAAATAAATAAATAAATAAATAAGTAAATACATGAACAAATAATTAAATAAATACATAAATAGGTAAATACACGAATAAATAAATAAATAAATAAATAAGTAAATACATGAATAAATTATTAAATAAATAAATACATAAATAGGTAAATACACGAATAAATAAATAAATAAATAAATAAATAAGTAAATACATGAATAAATTATTAAATAAATAAATACATAAATAGGTAAATACACGAATAAATAAATAAATAAATAAATAAATAAATAATAAAATAAATAATTAAATAAATAATTTAATTAATTAATAATTTAATCAATTAAGCAATTAAGCAATGAAGCAATTAATAAATAATATTTGTGTTTAGGTCTTACAACATAATAAACAAGTAGGTAAATAAATAATAAAAAGTAAATGTAACCTTAAAAATGAGCTTGATGTGTCTTTTAAAAACAAATAAATCAAATAGACACCAGTTTCATTTTTAAGCTTGAGTTTTACGGTTCAATTCTTGTTTGTCGGTGACCTTTTTAAATGTGTCTGTTCTGCATTTGCTGTCTTTTTCTCAAGCTCTTGAAGCAGATCACATCATCGTGTCAGTGGAATCTCAGCAGTGTTATAAATTCTTACAGCATCTGGGATTTTAGCAGCATTTAGCATGGTTAGCATCGACACTGCTGTCACAATGCACTACTGCATGCTGAACTACTTTCCATGTTAGTTTGAGTTTGTATGTTTGATAGACGATTTGATAGATGAAGTCAAAATTATTTTTATTTTTCAAATATTTCCCAAATTATGATTAACATAGCAAGAAATGTTTCACAGTATTTCCTATAATAGTTTTTCTTCTGGAGAAAGTCTAATTTTTTATTTCGGCTAGAATAAAAGCAGTTTAAAATTTTTCAAACCCATTGTAAGGCCAATATTATTAGCCCCCTTAAGCAATATTAGTTTTGGATTGTCTCCAGAACAAACCACTGTTATACAATGACTTGCCAAACTTAATTAACCTAGTTAAGCCTTTAAATGTCACTTTAAGCTGAATACTAGTGTCTTGAAGAATATCTAGTCAAATATTATGTGCTGTCATCATGACAAAGAGAACATACATCAGTTATTAGACACAAGTTATTACCCTTTCACTAATACAATCACACCGGTGTGATCTTGAAGTGTACACTCACACCAGTTTGATTAGAACGTTCAGAGTGCACGCCATCAACTGCTGAAAATAAAATCTGATGACCCATGCTAGAAAAAGGTGTGCAGAGCTTGTCATAAATCACCATTTATCCGTGCGTTCAAACAAAATACATTTATTTTAGGTTTCAGACATTCAAATACACATAACTACAAGCAAAACATACCATTTAAGGTTGGGAAATACTCATGGATGTCTATGGAGACAGAAATAAAAATAACTTCGCAATATAACTGGGCGATGTGCTTTGTTCACGTAAGATACACACTGTTTATGTTACTAGAACACATTACATAACTGATAAAAGCAACATATGAACATACACAGTGAGAGTAAATGGACAAGTTTTAGACTGTGTAGGGTGGATGGAGATACAGTGAAAACACTTTTGGACGAGGAGTGTATTTATTCTGAAATGCAGTTTTAAAAAGAAAGCGTACTAGTGTAAGTGTCTTAAGATTGAGTTTTAAGTCTTAGGATGCAGTCTTATATTGCATGGATATGTTTTAGGCAATGGGCAAAAAAATACTCTGTCAAAATAAACATTTTATTATTGTAACATCATGTTCCTTAAAGACTTTTGGTAAATTAGCTACTATAAATATATCAAAACTCAAAACCTGGTTAGTAATGTGCGTAGCTACACTGTAAAAATGTAACGACAA
>NC_079436.1:2398488-2453488 GCF_903798145.1 Danio aesculapii | reverse complement strand
TGACATTGAGCCCCTTCTATATGTTAGTCTGTTTCTCTGCTTGTGGGATAACATTAGGATCGATTTAGGTTGTGACGTCAGGTGACCAAAATTCAATGTTTAACCAGTGTCTAAAGCAGGTCACACACCAGAAGCGCAGCTCAGCACCACGCAGCACCATACATTTTAGAATTCTAAACATAGGTTTTTATCAAGTCGGCAGCTGTCTGCGACGCCCAGCCACGACTCAGGACACTGTTAATTTTTCTGCCACGCCACAGAGCGTCATCTGAATAGTTCCGTTTAAAATAGCATGTGAATGTGCGCATCTGGTGTGCGACACTTTCAACTGTCATATGCGTGCCGTGTCGCACCAAATCCGGTGTGTGACGGCCTTAAGGACAATGTTATTTTGACATCCACTAATGACGTCAAATGATGTGGATATTTAGTTGATTTTAGGTTGTGTTGGAAAATGACCAAAATGCAACGTCGAGCCAACATCTTAACGCAATGTCATACTGACATCAAATACTGACATTTATTCATCAGGTATGGCAACCAAAATCCAACATCTGACAGATGACATAGCGGTAACCTCCACACAACGTCAAGCTGTAACATCAATAGACGTCAATATTTGGTTGACTTTAGGTTGGGAGTTGGACATTGCCGTCAGCCTGACGATGGGTTCTGACATCAACCTGATTTTCATTTACAAATAAAATGCAACATCCCCATGACATTGGGGTACAACGTCAAGTTGACGTCCTGACCCTGCTGGGATGTTGTGTAGATGTTAGCACTTCAAAACATAGGTGTATATAAAGTAATAAAATATGGTAATTTACCATAACATTTGAAATGTATTTTATGTTTCTACTGTATTTTTTTAAAGAGAACTATCCCTTTAAAGCATATTTGAATAAACTTTATAAGCAGATGCCACCCACATTTCTGGATTTACAAATACATGCAGTAATGTATGTGTGGGCATATACTCTTTACATTTCAGATTAAAGATTTCCCCCTCGGTTAAGCACAGAAATGACATGAAACAAACTGGCTGGAGAGACACAAACTCGTTTTTCTGTTGGAGAACTGCAAATATGATATGAATGCATCCATCCCACTAAAACTAAAGAGTGCCAAAGCCATCCAATCACAGCTTTCATCTCTACAGAAACACAGATTTTCCTTGGATGCTTTTTAAAATGCCATTTGAGAACAAGAAGAACATCATGAGACCTTTAATGAGAGATTTATGCCAAGCATGCTATTGATATTGTGTGGAATTCAGGATTTAATACACCATTTTAATGGTTCAATGACCATTCCTCTTTGATTGTGTTTGATTGCACATGCATGCATTCTGAATGCAAATAAATACGTTCACTTGAATGCAGTGATCAACAGTACACGGATGACTGAGATGATGGATTATTGAAATGAATCATCTATGCAGGACCTAAGCTGTTGTGTTTTGCACTGTTGTACAAGACTGAATGGCTTTATTTTATGAAAAAGACCATACTTTATTTACTTTAATGCATGTACTTTATCATGCTTATTACAAAGCTACTTTATATTTTGTGGCACAAAATATACAACTTAGACATAAAGCATTGTTTTAGGCTGTAATAGTTTATTAATTCTTTAATAGAACGCAAAGCCGACTTAAATGAAAACAGCTGATGGAGTATACACTAACCTGCGCATTATTCAGTCACAAGATGGCATCAAACAGTCAAATATGCAAATCTGACAGATATGAAAACCGGCTGAATGGAGCATACACTAACCAGTGCGTTATTCATTCACAAGACGACACCAAATAGTCAAAAACCAGAGCATGACAGATAGATAGATACACATGAATGTAGATGCAAGTTTTTGTATATGAATGTATTCACTGACAGTGAAAGTTATAGAAAGTTCCCAGATGAGTTTTTGTTATTTAGTGGTTGTTATCTGAGAATAAAATACCTTGAAATGCCACGACAGACCAATCAGAATCAAGTATTACAGACAATATCTAATTATAATAGAAATGAAATGGCTATTTTAGCACCAGAATAATAACAGCATGACACATCTTTCTTTCTCTTTTTGTACATTAGAATGAGCTTTTCTTTTCGGAGCAAAAATGAACACACTGAGTGAGTGAAAATGTTTTATACGTTAGTCAGAAATACATTTTTTTAGCATAACATTTAGCATGATCTCTTATTTTTTCTTATTCGTGTTAACATTTTATTAAGTACAGGTCAGAATTAGAACCACCCAGGCTTGTTGGAAATACGTGCCTAAGCCTACATTTCTGTTAAATGTAAAAATTTGTTGCTCCGGGTACGTTTCACTGCACATTTCAGATGAAAAATCCACTAGAGGGTGCTGTCTACAGTTTTGTGAATTCGAATTGTGTTATTTAGGGTGTGTTTTGTCGTACGTTTCAGATACAAGTCCTTCTTGTAGATGTCTAGGAGAATGCGGAGCTTGTGGTACAGATCAGCTAGTGAAACACTGAGCCAGGGCCGGCGCGTCCATAGAGAGGGCGACGTCAACGACACCTCCCTTAACCACCCGCGTCCTCAGCAGTTATATCCGCGCCTAAGGTGACAGAATGGAGAGGGCGGCGTCCGCAACACCTCCCTCACCACCCGCATCCTCAGTTATATCTGCGACCATTACCAGTTATATCTGCGACCAATTACCCTAACCTGCCTAGTTAACCTAATTAACCTAGTTAAGCCTTTAAATGTCACTTTAATCTGTATAGAAGTGTCTTGAAAAATATCTAGTCAAATATTATGTGCTGTCATCATGACAAAGATAAATAAATCAGTTATTAGAGATGAGTTATTAAAACTATTATGTTTAGAAATGTGCTGAAAAAAATCTTCTCTTCGTTAAACAGAAATTGGGGAAAAATATAAACAGGGGCGCTAATAATTCTTACTTCAACTGTATATCATTTCACTTATGTACATTTAATTTGGTTCAGACACCAAAATGGAAAGTTTATGGCTTAAATATATTAATAGAAAAGAAGCAGTCATAATTTTAATATGCGTTGTGAATATTTAGGAGATGTGAATGTCCCCACCTAGACATATGGCTTTTGAGGAGACCATATTTCATAAAAAACATTAGCATTATGCTTAGCTCATTTGAACATGAGAATTTATGATGATTATAATTGCATGAATAAGGTTCGTGATAATAACATTGCATCTATGTCTGAACCTGCATGCTACTGAGCATTACTTGATATGCTTGATATGCTTCATTAGTACGTTATATTGTTTCTCATGCACGATCAAGCTAATTAGCGTCTATAAATAGCTTTAAGGTTTTGTTGAACATTTAAACATCTCTAAAATGCAAAGTTTAGGTCAATAGTGGTTATACTAGCAAAACGGCAAATTTGACTTAATATTCAGATGTGTTGAATTGCTAACAACTGTAAAAATTTTAATATTTATCATCAAATCAACACTTCGTTCAATTGAGTTTTATTTCTTCCCTAAAGCTAATACAAACACAAGAGCTTCCAGAAATAATAATGAAAAATGATTAAATGGGTTAATGTCAATCTCATGCTGCTTTCTAAAAAAGCACACTGTATTCAAAATAAGCCATTGTATGCAAAGCAGCACGGTGTCCTTAACCTAATATATTAGTATTATATGTTAAATAGGTCTGTATAAAAAACAATTTTGCTAATGTTGATTAAAAAGACCCCTTTTTGCAGTCAGAACTGCCTTGATCCTTCGTGGCATAGATTTAACAAGGTACTGGAAATATTCCTCAGAGATTTTGTTCCATAATGCTCTATTGGATTGAGCTCTGGTGACTGTTGAGGCCATTTGAGTACAGTGAACTCATTGTATGTTCAAAAAACCAGTCTGAGATGATTCACGCTTTAGGACATGGTGTGTTATCCTGCTGGAAGTAGCCATCAGAAGATGGGTACACTGTGGTCATAAAGGGATGAAGATGGTCAGCAGCAATACTCAGGTAGGCTGTGGCGTTGATACAATGCTCAATTGATACTAATGGACCCAAAGTGTGCCAAGAAAATACACATTTACATTTACATTTACATTTAGTCATTTAGCAGACGCTTTTATCCAAAGCGACTTACAAATGAGGACAAGGAAGCAATTTACACAACTATAAGAGCAGCAGTGAACAAGCGCTATAGACAAGTTTCAGGCGTGTAAAAGTCTAAGAAGCAAAACATTAGTAGAAATTTTTTTTTATTTTTATTTTTTTTTTATTTTTTTTTTATTTTTTTTATAGAGAGAGAGAGAGAGAGAGAAAGAGGGCTCAGTTAGTGGTATAGCCAGAGAGGCAATTGCAGATTAGGAGGAAAAGTGGAGACTAAACAGTTGCGTTTTTAGTCGTTTCTTGAAGACAGCAAGTGACTCGGCTGTTCTGATGTAGTTAGGGAGTTCATTCCACCAACTGGGCAGATTGAATGTGAGAGTTCGGGAAAGTGATTTCTTCCCTCTTAGGTATGGAACCACGAGGCGACGTTCATTCACAGAACGCAAGTTTCTGGAGGGCACATATATCTGCAGAAGTGAGAGCAGATACGAAGGAGCACAGCTAGAGGTCACTTTGTAGGCAAACATCAGAGCTTTGAATTTGATGCGGGCAGCAACTGGAAGCCAGTGCAAACGGGTGAGTAGCGGAGTGACATGTGCTCTTTTGGGTTCATCAAAGACCACTCGTGCTGCTGCGTTCTGAAATACACCACCACCACCAGCCTGAACCGTTGAAGCAAGGCAGGATGGATCCATGCTTTCACGTTGTTGATGCCAAATTCTGACCCGACCATCAGAATGTAGCAGCAGAAATCAAGACTCCTCAGACCAGGCAACGTTTTTCAATCTTTTATGGTCGGTCCAATTTTGATTAGTCTGACTTTTCTGGAGACCGCAAAATACGTCCCGGGGAGTACTTACTTCCCACTCACCCACTTACTTCCCTAAAACCCAACCGACGATTTTACAAAAGCCGTCCAGAAAAAGAAAAGCCCTCGTCCGATTTTTACCACGTTTTCAGATTTTACCACATTCTCACCCTGCTATTCACTCGTTCATTTTGTTTTTTGGATTCTGTTTTTGTCTTACCTGATTTCTGGAACCACTCTTCCCCGGACTCGAACCCCATCGAACCCCATTTTCCTCTGACCTCCGGCATCAACAAAGCATTTGCGCACACAGAACTGCCGCTCACTGGATATTTCCTCTTTTTCTGATCATTCTCTGTAAACCCTAGAGATGGTTGTGCGTGAAAATCCCAGTAGATCAGCAGTTTCTGAAATACTCAGACCAGCCCCTCTGGCACCAACAACCATGCCCCGTTCAAAGTCCCTTAAATCTCCTTTCTTCCCCATCCTGATGCTCGCTTTGAACTGCAGCAGATCGTCTTGACCATGTCTACATGCTTAAATGCATTGCATTGCTGCCATGTGATTGGCTGATTAAAAATTTATGTTCACGAGCAGTTGGACAGGTGTACCTAATTAAGTGGCCAGCGAGTGTGTATGTATATATATATATATATATATATTACTTTCATTTGTTTTCTGGCACTAACAATATCTATTATTTCTAATGAAATAAATTTTAATTCAACATTCAAGAGTTCACTCTTAGATATTGTTTGACAACTGTTAGCAGGTTTGGCATGCTGTCCCGGGAGAGAACCCTGAGCTCGGAGATAGTTGAGCCCAGGACTCCCGCCTGGTCCATAGAGCATGTGAGGGGAGTACGAGATCAGGTGGTTCTCGAGAGCTCCCCGTGGTAAAGGAGGAAAGGAGGAGAAGGGGTGGATGGGGGGTTTCATCGGAAAACGAAGATAAGAGAGTAGTTCTAGCTAGTCTACTTATAGTGCGTTGGGATTAATCTGATTGGCTAACTAGTGAATGTAGATGAGTGGCCAGCTGCGGTCAATCACATCACGTGCTCCTCTCGAAATGAAGTGAAATGATAGCTAACAGACTGCATTAATGCTATTATCCTGCGCCATCTGCAGCTTAAACACAGATATTCCTACTAAATAAAGCTCTACTACTCCTAGCCTCTCGATCTTTCTCCACAGATGCCGACAGAAATGCCTTTTTGCTTTTTTTCTTCTCCCACATTTTCTTGGCATTGCTAGTATTTCTGGCTTTGCTGTTATTGAAACCAGCTGCCCCCAAACTTCCCACAAATAACTAGTTAAGGATAAATCTCGGCGTACGGCTTTACTGCAGATTCATTATTTTCCTATGCCTGTAATTAAAGATTTTCAGAGAGAAAAATCAAAGCGCATGATGAAGCACATTTTATATGCCTGGAGACCAGCTTGTCAGATTTTTTGCGAATGTAATTAAAGGAGTGTTTCAGACAACAGGCCTGTTTTGCGGGATCATGTTCTGAGGGGAGTTTCTGCCATGTGTGCTTTACATTTCCAAAATAACAATAGCCAAACGTGGAGTTTTTTTGTCTTATATATAGAGCTTTAAGCCACAGACCACCTCTAACAGTGTTCTGCTTTCCACACACAACACAAACACAGCATATATCATTTACAGCATTCCAAGGTTAATGCGTAAGAAATGGTAGATTTCATTTATTAATCATTTTTAATAAAAAAAATAAAAATAAAATAAATAAAATAGTAATAAAAAATAAACAAATAAAATATGATATATATATTTTTTATTATTATTTACATAAAATTTTATTATAACATTATTACATTTATATTTTGTGGCATTTCATTTGTATACTGGCATGAAATGAGCACACTGAGGATGTCTGATATATATATAATTAAATTCCAGTGTGTGCTTAACATTTCCAAAATAACAATAGCCAAACGTGGAGGTTTTTCTAGTCTTATATATAGACTATTAAACCACAGACCACCTCTAATAGTGTTCTGCTTTCAGACGTGGCTCCATGCAGAAACACATCATATATCATTTTCAACAATCCAAGGTTAATGCATAACAAATGGTAGTAGTGGTATTATTTTTGGTCATGTTATTTGTATACTGGCACAAAAAAAAAAGAGTAGGCATTGACTAGAGTAGGCATTTTATTTTGTTTATTGAACATATAAAATAAACAAAAATATATATTTTTTATTATAACACTTTTTAGTATTTTTATGTAAAATGCAATTATAATGTTCTAACATTTATTATTTTGGGTCATTTTATTTGTATACTGTCGCATAAATTAGACTTTGACAATGTCTATTATTCAAAAATATGTAACAAAAAAAGTAATGAAATAAAAAAATTTAATGAAATAAACATAAATAAAAATAAATTAGAAAGCAAATTAAAAAATGCATTAAATAAAAAATAATAAAATAAATGAATAAATAAAATAAAGAAAAAATTCCATATTTTTATTATAACATTTATTATTATTTATTATATAACATTTAATTATAACATTATAACATTTATTGTTTTTGTGTCATTTCATTTGTATAATGTCTGTTATATATAAGAAATTAAATAGAAAATTTAATTAAATAATAAAATAAAATAAAATAAAAATAAACAAAAAATAAAATAAATAAATAAATGTTAAAATAAATGAATGAAAAATAAAATAACATAAAATAAGCAAAATAAATAAATAACTTTTGTATTATAACATTTATTATTATTTATTGTATAGCATTTAATTATATTATCTATTATATAACATTGTAAGTTTATTGTTTAATTTTTATGTTTTTAATATTTTAATTAAAAAATGTAAATAAATAAAAAATTATTAAAATGAAATAAAAAATAAAGTAAAATAAACAAAAAATAAATAAATGAATAAAAATAAACTAAAATAATAAATCAATTAATAAAATAATACAAACAAAAAATAAAATAACAAATAAAATAAATTAATAAAAATAAATTAAGAAATTAAGAAATAAAATAAAATAAACAAAAATAAAATAAATGAATAAAAATAAAATAAAATAATAGATGAAATAATAAAATAAACAAAATAAAATAAAATACAATTTTTATTATAACATTTTTATTATTTATTGGATAACATATAAATTGCATAACGTATTTAATTATATGATTTATTATATAACATTATAACATTTATTATTTTTTGTGTCATTTCATTTTTATACTGACGCAAACACGAACATGTTGACAATGTCTATTATTTTTATTTTTGTTAAAAAAATGTTAAATAAAAAATAAGTAAATAAAATAAAAATAAATAAATATATAAAATAAAGTGAAATAAACATAAAAAAATAAAATAAATGAATAAAACAAATAAAATAACATTTATTATTTTTGTGTTATTTCATTTTTATACTGTCACAAACATGAGGATATTAACAATGTCTGTTATTTCTAAAAAAATATTATATTTAAAAAAATATGTATATAACAATAACAATAATAAAATAAATAAATACTTTTAATAATAATAATAAAACAAATAAATAAAAATGTAGTAAAATAAAGTACAAAATTAATAATAATAATAATAATAATAATAATAATAATAATAATAATAATAATAATAATAATAAACAAATATATAAAATATTTAATAAATAAAGTAAAAAATAAATAAATAATATAGGTTCCCATGTGTGGTTCACATTTCCAAAATAACAATAGCCAAATGTGGAGGTTCTCCTCCCACATATAGAGCGTTCAACCGCAGACCCTCCGCTTCCAGACACGGCTCCACACAAAAACACAACATATATAATTTCCAGCAATCCAAGGTTATGAGCAAAGCTAGAAACGATATATCCGATGAGGCTGTGGCTATTGATGATGTCACTTGGGCTTTCAGAATAATATTTATCCCTCGCAACCCGCCTGGTCTCAATTGTGCTGGTGGTTTTGATATATGAAAGCTTTTATAGCAATCTGCCGGTGTTATTTTACACCCGACCGCAAAACTTTGAGCGTCAGGCTATTTTCACACAGAGTCTCTGGGTTTTTTTTAGGAAGCCACATCCCTGCACTGAGCGACCCAGGCTCAAACCTCAGTGTCTCTTTCTCTCTCAATGAAAAGCTTGTTCATGGAGACTTGGGTCTTAACCGAAGCGCAAATGTGCAATAATAACAAATAAGAGCTCTGGCCTTGACTTGAGGTTGAGCTCCGCCACCTAAAGCACGGACTAGAATAGATAAAACCGACTCAGCGAACTATTTGCTGAGTAAACAATCTCCAATGCACACCACCATGAGATGCTCTAATAATAGTAGGAAAGAGAGAGCCATATATAAACTCCAACGTCAAGGGTGGTCTGACAAAGACGTCTTTCAATTCAGATTACCATCTTTTAACAATTAATTGTGCAGCTATACAGTTAAAGTCAAAATTATTCGCCTTCCTTTTTCAAATGTTTCCCAAATGATGTTTAACAGATTCAGGAATTTCTCACAGTATTTCCTCTAAGATTTTTTCTTCTGGAGAAAGTCTTGTTTTATTTCAGCTAGAATAAAAGTTAAGGTCAATAAGAATAAAAATTTTAAGGTCATTATTATTACCCCTCTTAAGCAATATATTTTTTCCAACACAATCTCACGGCAATTCGTAACTTTTTGATTTAGCGGCTAATTCGTATGAATTCGTACGATCTAATCCGTACAATTTAGTACGATTTGCTCATCCCCCAATGACGGTTGGGTTTAGGGGTGGGGTTAGGTGCCACGCCTCCTTTTTAAAAATCGTACAATCTCGTACGACTGAACTCATACGAATTCCTACGAATTAGCCACTAAACTGACAAAACGTAAAATACTTACGTTTTCTCGTGAGATCAGGCTGATTTTTTCAGTTTTATTTGCTGAATAAACTATCTTTAATGCACACCCCCATGCATCACAGACTCATTGTGGATATGTACCCCTGTCTACATTTCTGGAGAGTGCGAATTATGTACCCAGAGTTACATCTGGCCATTTCGTCTTTAAATCAAATGCTATGGGGTTGGTATGATGCCGGCCGATGGCTTCTGCTCCTTTTAGTGCTGACCGCTGACCACTTACGTCCGTGTGGGCGGCTTTTTCGATGTTACCAGTTTGCTCAGTAGCTCACCTCGTACATCGACGGAGAACGGAGTTGATCGCGGCGACAGGCTTCAAGTCTGACAAAGAACAATTCCAGCAAGTAGGTAAACCAAAAGCAAAAATAAATAAGTAAACAACAGGATAATAACGTGGTGAAATACGTAGGAAACACTATAAGTAGGGTTTAGGGAAGGGGGTGTGTGGGTCGGTCAGTCAGTCGGTCGACAGCAAGCTGGCCTGGTCGGCTGAGGTGTACACAAAAACACAACATATATAATTTCCAGCAATCCAAGGTTATGAGCAAAGCTAGAAACGATATATCCAACACAATCTCACGGCAATTCGTAACTTTTTGATTTAGTGGCTAATTCGTATGAATTCGTACGATCTAATTCGTACATTTTCGTACGATTTGCTCATCCCCCAATGACGGTTGGGTTTAGGGGTGGGGTTAGGTGCCACGCCTCCTTTTTAAAATTGTATAATTTCGTACGAATGAACTCGTACGAATTAGCCACTAAACTGACAAAACGTAAAATACTTACGTTTTCTCGTGAGATCAGGCTGATATATCCGATGAGGCTGTGGCTATTGATGATGTCACTTGGGCTTTCAGAATAATATTTATCCCTCGCAACCCGCCTGGTCCCAGATATAATAATGTCTGTTAAACATTATTTGGCAAATATTTTAAAAAGAAAAGAAAAAATCAAAGGTGGGCTAATAATTCTGACGTCAACGGTATGCAATTCAAGAACTATACTTAAAGCATGTTATACCTTTGTTTTGATGACTATATGAAAAATGACTAAGCAGTGACCTCAGAATATACATATATGCATGACTGTGAAATATTGTAGGTGTCTGGATCTAGACTTGATTCTTTTGTTCCTACACAGTTTCATTCTCAAATAGCTGAATGACAGGAGCCATTGTTATCGTGCAGGAATAGAAGCTGCTTTTGTGCACTCGCCATCAATTTAAACGTGTAAAGGTGTTGCATGCTGGGGGAAATGAACAAGGTATAATAAAAGTTTGTTATGTGTTTTAGTTGTTTAAGAAGTTTGAAAGACATTTGTACCGTAGTTCATGCTGCCTTTTGATATATTTGGCTCACAACATTCTAAACAAGTCAGCTTTAAAGTAAAATCAACATGTCATTCATTCATTTCTCTTTGGCTTAGTCTCTACAGTGTATCCGGAAAGTATTGATAGCGCTTCACTTTTTCCACATATTTTATGTTCAGCCTTATTCCAAAATGAATTCAATTCAATTATTCCTCAACATTCTTCATACAATCCCCCATAATGACAATGTGAAAAACGAGTTTATGAAATTGTTGCAAATTGATCAAAAAAAAACCACCTGAAAAATCACACGTGCATCAGTATTCACAGCCTTCGCTCAATACTTTGTTGAAGCACCTTTGGCAGCGATTACAGCCTCAAGTCTTTTTGAATTTGATGCCACAAGCTTGGCACACCTGTCTTTGGGAATCAGGTTGGATGGGAAGCGACGGTGTACAGCCATTTTCAGATCTCTCCAGAGATGTTCAATAGGATTTAGGTCTGGGCTCTGGCTGGGCCACTCAAGGACATTCATTGAGTTGTTGTGAAGCCACTCCATTGATATTTTGGTGGTGTGGTGAGATGAACCGTCGCCCCAGTCTGAGGTCAAGAGCACTCTGAAGCAGGTTTTCATTCAGGATGTCTCTGTATTCATTTTTCCCTCTATCCTGACTAGTCTTTCAGTTCCTGCTGCTGAAAAACATCCCCACAGCATGATGCTGCCACCACCATGCTTCACTGTAGGGATGGTATTAGACTGGTGATGAGCGCTGTCTGATTTTAGAGAAGTTTTACATGTCATTGGCTTCATTACACAATAGTTTAGACAGTGTTTTACAGGTTTATTCCAGTGATCTTGAATGCCTACAAACACACAATTAAGCTTGCGTTTAGGAAATCAGGATTGAATCCATCCTGTACAATCCTGTGTCTCTAGCAGGACCTCAGAGATCCTTTAATTACAGCAGCTACATATGAAAGCGCTAATTGGACATCTTACTCAGATCTGTCCACTGTTGTGCCGCTTTTATTGTATTGCCTTTTCATCGATAGCTGGATCCATATTTATGTCTCTGTTGAAGACTAAAAGCAGAAAACATTGATCATTTCATATGATGCAGCTCCGTCTGTCAGTGTGAATGAGGAATCAATAGAGGAATGCTGTACGAGAACCGATCAATAGCAGGATTGTTACATATATCTGTATGTCTACTATATGTATTATGGAAACTTCTGACAGTCATTGGAAGAGCAGTAATGGATTGATAATGGATCGAGGCTGTGATTGTGTTCAAGGCTTTTCACTCTTGAATGCCTCAGATGATGTCCAGTTTTCATGGACAGCATAAATATGATGTTTTTGACCACTTCTAGAGGGGTTTGATTATTCATTCAACCTCATTGCTTTTGTAGATGCTCTTGTAGGTCACAAAATATCATTTACTACAATGGTTACCAACCTTTTTTCTTGTTTGTGTTCGTGTGCAAATGTGTGTGTATATATATATATATATATATATATATATACATACATACATACATACATACATACATACATACATACATACATACATACATACATACATACAAGTAACAGTGCAATATGGCTGTATATCTGCACTGATGGGAGGTGTGTGTTGGCTTGAAGCTGCCGAGTGCTTTAGTGCCCCATCAGTGCCGATATACAGCCATATCACTCTGCTACGAGTCTGATATAGCGTTTATACAACAGTTCGACGGCATAATCATGTATTTCAAAAAGAAAATCAAGCATGGAGTCACAAAAACCCTTTTGTACAAGGAGCTGCTTTCTTTCGCCATTCATTCACATCTGCAGCTGACGTCAGAACAGCAAAAGCCGTTGCTACTTCACCAGCATCACTTTAGAGCTAGTATTTGAATGATTCTCTAGCGTAATGTCTAAAGTGATGACAAAACAGCTGATTTGTGCTCAGATTTTAAGGTATAAGGCTGAACGGCATGAAATGTCATCAGTCTACAGAGATTTCTCAGTAGTTCTCTGTTGCAATTGGGATTTTGCAATAATTAACCCAGAAAAAGTAAGAGCAAAGTAAACACTACCAGATTACTACGGTATAAATACAGCATTACAACATACAAAAAAGAGAGAGATCGACTTAGAAAGCAGTTTGACATTTACGCTGAGTAACGCTGAGTTTTTCTCTCTCAAGGACTTATTATGCATCTCTGTCGCCATCTTGTGGTGGAACGTCAATCCTCACTTTCTTTGGTCTGCTCAGACAGGCTGATGGCGGCCGACGTTGTATAAACACAGTGTGTAGCAGTGCGATATGGCTGTATATCGCCACTAGTGGGACACTAAAGCAGGTCGCACTCCAGAAGCGCTGCTCGGCGCAGCGACACGGCGCGTACATGACAGATAAAAGTATCACACACCAGACGTGCACATTCGCATGATATTTAACATGAAACTAATCAGATGGCGCTCTGTGGCGCGGCAGAAATATGAACAGCGCCCTGAGTTGTGGCTGGATGCCGCCGACAGCCGCCGACTTGCGGCGCCGGTGTGTGTACCCTGATAGAAACCTATATTTAGAATTCTGAAATGTATGGCGCTGCGTGGCGCTGCGTGGCGCTTTTGGTGTGTGACCCCCTTAAGGCACTCGGCTTGCAACTTCAAGCTAATGCACACCTACTGCAAGTACCAATATACAGCCATATCGCACTGCTACAAGTGTGATATTGCATTTATAGAACAGTTCGCCATGTTAGTACTGTGTCCATCCAATACAGTACAGTAGAATATCGCAAATTCAGATAAATAAATTACTGTAAAAGTTTTAAAATGGCCCACAATGCAATGCATATTACTGTAGTGAACTGTCGAGAATGTATGTGGTACTTTACTACATCCCATGACTTTTTTTAATGCGCATGCTGAAATTTATTCAATAAATGCTCATTTTTTTTTGCACATTTTCAAAATGTCTTGTCATTTGCATTAAGTAAATATTTATGCTATATTCAGGGTGTGAATTATACACTGACAATCAGGGGATCAACTTTTTTGATGATGTTATTTTTTGTAATACACGCTTCAGTGAATCAAATTAAATGACATCTATTTTATTAATAAAACATTTTTTGGGGATATTTTGTGTATTCTGACCTACAATATCCTCTGATTGGCTATTTCAAAGGTTACTATAGGTCAAACTATACAAACTATGTGGCTGATTTTACTTTACTTTTAGGCTCTATGTAGAAACAAACACCTATTTTTTTTAAATAGTGTAAAGACACTTACCATGTCTAGATTTTTCTGTCATAGATTGATTGACGCAATTATGCATTCACAATGGTATAATCCATTAGGGGTGGTCAAATGTGTATTAATATTATCTATTATTTTAATTAGTAACTTAGTATTTAAGATGCAGGTCAGAGCTTACTATTTCTCACTATTGAAGCTGCCGTCACACTGGGCTTTGTGTGTGCGAAATTCTGTCGTACGGCGCTGCGAAAAGGGGCGGGATTAAACAAGATAATTAGACATTTAAAAAAGCCAACGATTGCTCAATACTTTGAATTTCTGTCCAGAGAGGTCCTGTTTTAATCCTCAATTATTCTCACGCAGTCAAGTGATGCGATTTCGCAGGTCAGAGTTCACCAAGCTTGAACTTTGCACCGCAGCGAGCTTCGAAACTTAATGCATGGCCTTGCGTTTCCGGTCTGACGCATTCGCGTGCGTATGAATGGAAGTCTATGGGAGGAAAAGCCCAGTGTGAGCGCAACTTTAGAGTCCTTTCGAGTGGGAGGAAATCAAGCATTACTTGGGTGAGTTAATCCACCTAAACCCCCAGTAATTCACACCCTGGCTATATTTTTAAAATGCAGATAAAAATAAGTGGATGGAAACATAATGTTTACTCTTCTAGTATGTACTAACCATGGGTCAATTGTGTGTAAGAGCAACTAAATAATAAAAACAAAAATCCTCCATTTTGTTCTCTTACATACCCGAATGCTGATGATCTGTGTAAGATGGGTTTGTCCATGAGCTGCTCTCTCTGGTGCTGTAAAACTTATATGGAGTGTGATGAAATGAAAACTCGAGGGAATCCAGCAGAATTGGTCGCAGGAGATGCAGCTGAAAGGCATTTTAATAACAGGTGGAAACAATAATGCATCTCAGATGATCACTTGAGCTGGAAAGAAAATTAAGTCATCATTTACTAACCCTGATGCTGTTCCAGCGCAGTACGCTCACTCATGTTCAGACAACAACAGGTGAAATTAAAAAAAGAAAAATGTCCTGCTCGCCTCGCGCTCCTCCATATAATGGTCATGTCATAGATAAGCTTTAAAAAAATGATGCAGAAATATCACAGCATGCTCTCAAGGGATGCGTTTTCTGGGGGTGTGCAATAGAGATTTCAACTAAATGTGACACATCATTTAATGGAAATCACCTTTGCGCTTGACAACTTGTTCATGAAACTCTATTAGCACCATAATTCACAGACAAAAAAAAAAAAATAAGCTAAATATATTAAACAATATTGCTTAAAAAGTTATATAAAAATAATAATGATTATATTTATGTTTTCTTCACACAAAAACAAAATACTCCATTTTTACTTCCATATTGTAAAAAGGGATTTTTATTAATGCTATATATTTTTTTAAATGCCATGGATTTGTTGATGTCCACAAGATTTAGAGCCATTTTGAGTTTGGTTTGGACTTTCACTAGGATGATTATTTATTTATTTATTTATTTATTTATTTATTTATTTATTTATTTATTTATTTATTTATTTATTTATTTATTTATTTATTTATTTATTTATTTATTTATTTATTTATTTATTTATTTATTTATGTTTTAATTTCTAATTATTAAAATTTTATTGATTTATGTATTTATTTTATTTGTTTTTGTTAAATTTCTTATTATTTGTATTGTATTATTTATTTATTACATTTTTATATTTCTTATTATTTATATTTTATTATTTTTTTATTTTATTTATTTTTGTTACATTTCTTGTTTTATTTTATTTTATTAATTATTTGTTTATTTTAAATTTTTTATGTTTCATTTTATTATTTTTTTATTTCTTCTTATTTTTTATTTATTTATTTATTTATTAGTTATTGTTTGTTTTATTTTTAATAAATTTTTTCTTTTTCATAAATTTTTAAAATGTTTTCATCATTTTATCTTTTTTATCAATATTTTATTTACCTTGTTACATTTCTTATTATTCTATTTTTTTATTTATTTTTATTTATTTTGTTAAATTTCTTTATTTTTATTGTATTTTATTTTGTTCATTTGTCTTAATTTATTTTTATTACATTTTATTTTATTTTATTTTTTGTTATTATTTTATTTTCAAATGAATTAAATTTATTTATTTGTTTATTGTTTATTATTGTTTATTTGTTTATATTGTTTATGTTTTTAATTATTTTTTATTGACTAATATCCCCATAATACAAGTTCAAAACAGGCCTAAATTTTCAAGCAAATAACATGTGGCTTTTGCTGGCGGCGTCAACACAAAATTAAAACCAACAAATATTCATACAGACATGTTTATTTTGCACAATTAAAATGAGCTATTATAACATGTGCTTATTTTCATTGACAACATTTTTAAAACCTCATTCAGCAAATAAATCCCCTCCATTCCACAACAGATAAAAACTTTTCTCAGTACTTGTTTTCCTTTCGCTTTTTTCCACATCATCATTACAAAAGTGCATGCACAAACAAGAAAGCCCTGGAATGAAAGACCTGCAGCTGTTCATTGTTACACTGACTGACACTTTGTGTTCAATCAGAGTGCACTGACGATTGTATAGAACTGTTAAAGATTGTAGCCTGTCATTCAGAAAAAGAGCAAATCTCAATGTGTCCGAGTGTCAACTTCATTGTGTAGAAGGTTATTTGTGTGTTGCTGGAGCAAGTGTATGTGTGTGTGTGTGTGTGTACTGCAGTTCGATCTGTCTAAATACAATACAAAACAATATTCACACATGTTGAATGATCCAATTTGTACATTCAAAACATAATTTATAAATACAGCACAAAGTTTGTGAATTCACAAGTAAATATCATAAATATTTTCACCAAATAAATTAGATTTGTGTATTAACGAATCGTGTTTTGAATTTACGAATTGGATTTGTGTATTAACGAATCGTGTTTTGAATTTACAAATCATATTTGTGCATTTACCAATTGTGTTTTGAATTGACAAATTTAATTTGTGTATTCACGAATCATGTTTTGGACTTACGAATTGGATTTTGTAAATGTGAATTGTGTTGTGGATGTATGAATTATAGCTTGTAAATGTATTGTTTTTGAGACTGATCTGCCTCCATATCTAAATGTCAATCCTGCTTTGTATTATAGAGGGATCCTGTCTGCCAGAGTGGGATGGCATCCTATGTTGGCCCGAGGGAGTTCCTGGAAAGATGGTGTCCACTTCATGCCCAGAGTATATATATGACTTCAACCACAAAGGTGAGTTTGCAGAAGCTGACTTGTGCTTTACTGATATCTGTCAGCACTGCCTGGACAATGATGGAGAAACTCCAGCGTTGATGAACAAAACCATATGCTCCAGAGTCTGGCTTTTTCTTCGTTCACAATAGATCATTGGTGATGCTTCAAAATCTCATCGCTTCCTATTTGGTTACACTTTATTTTAAGTTATTTTTGTATTAGACTGATGAGTTTAATCTGGGAAATCAACTGCCTGGATGTACTTTATCACTCTTATTACATGGCTACTTGCAACAAAATATAAAAACTAGACACAAAACATTGTTCTGAGCCATAATAGTTTATTGATTCTGGCATTTACATGCCAAAGCTGACAGAAAGGAAAACAGCTGATGGAGTATACACTAAACTGCGCTTTATTCAGACACAAGATGGCGACAAACAGTCAGAAACGCAAAGCTGACAGAAAGGAAAACAGCTGATAGAGTATACACTAACCTGTGCATTATTCAGACACAAGATGGCACCAAACAGTCAAAAACAGCTGATGGAGTATACACTAACCTGTGCATTATTCAGACACAAGATGGCGGCAAACAGTCAAAAACACAAAGCTGACAGAAAACAAAACAGCTGATGGAGTATACACTAACCTGTGCATTATTCAAACACAAGATGGCGCCAAACAGTCAAAACACAAAGCTGACAGAATCTAAACGCGCTGAATGGAGTATACACTAACCTGCGCATTTTTCAGACACAAGATGGCGCCAAACAGTCAAAAACTGTGGCATTTAATTTATAAATACACTGTTATCGCATCCCTTACACCTTAACCACTCTTAAACCTCCCCATACCACCAAATCTGTCACTAAACCTAAGCTTAATAGCCCCATAAGTCAATATAAACACAATAAGTACACCGTACTTATTTTTTTATGCAATTTCATACATAATGTGACTTAAACTAAAGCATAACCCTTCTTTCAGACAAACACTCTTTGGAAATCTGCATGCGTTTTTTACATTCATAACAGAAAACAAGGCATGATTTCTTAAAGCAAATGTTTGTGTATTTGGATGGTGATCTGAGAAGTGATGATGCCCTCCCTGACTGCATTATATTTACATTTATTCATTTAGCAGATGCCAAAGTGATGCACAAATGAGGATAATGTAACCATAAGAAAATATTCCAAGGGGGAAAACAATACAAAGAGTGCTCGCTTTCCAGAATTGAGTTCTGGGAGCGTTTATGCTTCATTTCGGGAAATCGGGATTGAATCCATACAGTAAAATTCCCTGAAAACAGTGTTTCCAGCAGAGATCCATTAATTACAGCAGCTACATACGAAAGCACTAATTGGACATCTTACTGTTGTGCAGCTTTTATTGTATTCCCTTTTCATCGATAGCTGAATCCATATTTATGTCTCTGTTTAAGACTAAAAGCATTGATCATTTCATATGATACTGTATGTCGATCTGTCAGTGTGAATGAGAAATCAATGCATGAATGTTCTAAGTGAAGACTGCTTTGTTTGACACTGGTTTTGTGTGCGATGTATCTCAAGGTCATGCCTACCGGCGCTGCGATCTCAACGGGACCTGGGAACTGGCCTCACATAACAACAAAACCTGGGCTAATTACAGCGAGTGTGCCAAATTCTTCCCCCATTATAACCAGAACAAGGAGAGGGTAAGATCCTGCTGCTGTCTCATTTCTGTGTCAGAGGTTTTCAACATTTAATGGTCCAAATTTGATTCATGCCAACTGATATAATAACAAATTTAGGCCATGCTTTATTTAAATGTGTTTTTGTTACAATATTCATTTCACTGCTGAGTAAAATTAATTAATTGCACACACTAAAAAATAAAGGTACAAAAGCTGTCACTGGGAAGGTGCCTTTTCAAAATGTACACTTTTGCACCTTGCAAATTGGTCCCTTTAAGGAACATTTTTGTACCTGAAGGGTATACTTTTGTACCTTTAAGGTACTTTCAGGTAAAAATATGTACATTTAAGGTACAAACGTGGACCTGATAGGTATAAATGTGTATCTTTTGAAAAGGTACCGTGCCAGTGACAGCTTTTGTTTCTTTATTTCTGGGAGTGCATATACTGACTATTTGCTTACAGTTAGTTGCATGTTCAGAGCCTATAGAAAATCATCATGCCCTGTTAAAATCTATACTCAAATATCCAGTGAGATGCAGTTCTGTGGGCGCAAATGTCTTGTTGATGCCAGAGATCAGAGGAGAATGGCCAGACTGGTTCCAGCTGATAGAAAGGCAACAGTAACTCAAATAAACACTCGTTACAACCGAGGTCTGCAGAAGAGCATCTCTGAACACACAACACGTCCAACCTTGAGGCGGATGGGCTACAGCAGCAGAAGACCACACAGAGTGCCGCTCCTGTCAGCTAAGAACAGGAAACTGAGGCTACAATTCACACAGGCTCACCAAAACTGGACAATAGAAGATTAGAGAAACGTTGCCAAGTCTGATGAGTCTCCATTTCTGCACCATGTTATAAAGCGTGAATCATCTCAGACTGGTTTCTTGAACATGACAATGAGTTCACTGTACTCAAATGGCCTCCACAGTCCCCAGAGCTCAACCCAATAGAGCACCTTTGGGATGTGGTGGAACGGGAGATTGGCATCATGGATGTGCAGCCGACAAATCTGCAGCAACTGTGTGATGCTATCATGTCAATATGGAGCAAAATCTCTGAGGAATATTTCCTGTATCTTGCTGAATCTATTCCATGAAGGATTAAGGCAGTTCTGAAGGCAAAATATCTCCAACACGGTACTAGTAAGGTGTACCTAATAAAGTGGCCGGTTAGTGTATATCTTGTATATAGCGTAAATAGAGCATATAGTGTTAACTCACATTACACCCTGCTTTTAAAAGAGCTTCAGGATAAAGTTGTAGAAAGGCACAGTTAGGAGGAGACCACAAATAACTTCAAAAGCTGAAAAAATATATATTTGTGAGGTGATTTCAGGCTGTATGTCAAACAAAGTCATTATTTCAAAAGGGCTGTAATTTAATAGAATATCTGGAGCAATATTAATCAAAACACAGATTGATAATATAATTCTGATAATTTAGATTGCATAATAAAAATGATTTATTTTTATATGAACTGACTAAAAACATAGATCCAAAATTAACATGGGAAATAAATATTAGCGTTGAAGTATATCAGTTGTATGATTTATTAAGTGTGTGTGTGTGTGTGTGCGTGCGTGCGTGCGTGCGTGCGTGCGTGCGTGCGCGTGTGTGTGTGTGTGTGTGTGTGTGCATGACCTCAAATGATGACAGATCTGATTCCTTTTTGCTTATTTTGACATTTTATTTTCACAAAAAGTTCACGTTATTGTTCTATTACAGAAACTATATATAAATTGATGCAATGTGTGAAAATGTGCCTGGACTGAAAGCTGAAATATTGTTTGATGTAAATATTGGTTTCAAAGGTCTTCTCTTGTCCTGGATAAAATTACAAGAGGTTTACACAACTCTACAACAGTTGTAACAGGTTTTCCCGTAACTCAAAAGCACAGACTGGAATATAAAAAACACTGTCCAAAAATAAACATCCAACATTTTTATAAATTAAAATAAGATAGCAATGAAGTAAGCATTTTTAAAGACTTATTGGACAGTGTTTTCCTAATTCAGTCATAGAAGTTAAACAGGTAGTCTTAAAGCATGACATGAAATCTAACCAAACATCTGACTGCAAACTGTTATTATGAGTACATTTAAGTGCTTTGTTTTACTCTCATATCACTCTCATGACCTTTAAATGTCAAATAAAAGATCCGTTGAACCACAAAACACATAAAAATAACATTTAATTTCAATATTTACTTTTCCTGATTCAGCTCTACGCAAACAGTGCCGGGAACTAAAAAAGAGAGAAGCATTTAGTTAATAGCAACACAAAAAAAATAGTCCATACATGTAAGGATTAAGTAAATTTCAATATTTACAATCGAATGGAAACAAAATGTAATCAAATTAGACTAGATGTTCGGAAACTGTGCTGCTTCAGTTCATTTGAGGTCAATTTAAGAAGCAGCAAAAATAGGTTTTTCAATACGTATAGTCTAGAATACATTCAGATGCTGCTTTTTGACAGTAATTGCTTGATGTATATTCTACATATACATAAACATATGCATATATGTATTAGATCAGGCTATTTTTGTGAAAGTAGCCCACTCAGACATGTTTGCAGGGATATGAATGTAAATAGCTTCATTTAAATATTGAACATGGATTTTGCACTGTGTTGCGGGTGGTTAGTTTAAATATTTGCTGTCGTGCTATGCTAAATTCAACACAAGCTCGTTGGAAATATGTACGTCAGCCAGAATTGTGTGTGAAACTGCAAAAAACATTCTTAAACATACATTTGACTGCAGTTTATATGTGAAATGAACACTAGGGGGCAGTATGAGGCTGACGACTTTAGGTTTTATTTCACACAAATGACATTTACAAGAAAATATTATCAACAAATAAAGGATTACTTTACAAAATAAACTCCCTAAATGAACATAATGATGACTATGATTTGTTATAAATATGTTGGCATCACTTATAGATGCTTTTCTGGTGTGGTCATTTAGCTCGTAGCTCATTTTGTAAGGTATTTATGCTTCAGAGCGCTCAGGTTTGAACAAAAGAGGTAAATCAATGGTAAATCAAGGTAAACTATGTGTTCGCAGTGCACTTTTCTCTTCTGTCTGCTTCTGAAAACACTATTGGTTGAGTTTAGCGAAGGGTTTAACTTAAAGTGATGTGCTAGCTGATCTGTACCACAAGCTCCGTCTTCCCCTGGACGTCTACGAATAGGATGTGAATCTGAAACATACAACAAAACACACTCGTATTACATATTCGCAAAAATGTAGACAGCGCCCTCTAGTGGATTTGTCATCAGAAACGTGCGATAAAACATACTCGGAGCAATGTATTTTACATGTTTTTTAATGAACTTGGGCTAATTAAAATAGCGTTTCTGGCATATTATTCTTCTTAACTGATCTAGCTTGGGAAAAACCCACGAGAGGAAATAATGACACTTTCTTTCCGCCGTGTTCCCTGAAAAGTCGAACCGCATTGTGTGCACACAGGCCGTTAGTCATCAATGTTAACACTGAGGCCTTTTGTTTGTTTAGTTTGGTTTAGATTCATTTCTTTCATCCGTGCGCTTTTCATTTGGATTCAGACTGGCGAAAAGTTGAGCTGCGGGCCCAGCTATTTACCATTTAGATGAGGAATGCACACACAAGCTGAACGCTGTGTGAAAAAACAAGGGTTCTACTTCAGACATCTGAGATGAAATGAATCAGTGCAATCCCCACAATCAATAGAGTTCACCAAAAACTGTAAAACACGTACAGTTGAAGTCAGAATTATTACCCCCCCCGAATATATTTCTGTTTAAAGGAGAGATGTTTTCAACACATTTCTAATCATAATAGTTTTAATAACTCATCTCTAATAGCTGCTTTATTTTATCTTTGCCATGATGACAGCACATAATATTTGATTAGATATTCTTCAAGACACTAGTGGGCCATTTCTAATGAGTGGTACGGTACGAGTCGGTACGGGTCACCTTTATAAGGCTTGCGTTTCCACTGCCAAAAGGGTACCAATGGAACCGCTTACCCTAAATAATGTAGTAAATCCAATGAACTTTTTTCAGTGGACTAAAAATGAGCTATAACAACACAATTCTTGAGATTTTTGGGAGCGCAACTTAATCACTTTACATCCAATCTACTTTTTTTCTACACTTCACAGTTTTAGCTTCATCTATTTGCCTAATGAATCTACACGTCTTACAGTGTATAACATTGTGCATCGAGGGCTGAGATCTTTGTTTCGTTTCTGGAGTTAATTAGAAAATCATCAGTGCAAATGAAATGCTTTGGAGTGCAGCGACTGAACAGCACAAACACAGCGCCAGATTTTTACCATCAAATCTAATCCTGAATGTTAACATCTGGCAGATCTGCTGTTGTATCTGAACTCCAAATCATTCATTCTTTCATTCATTTTCCTTTGGCTTAGTCCCTTTATTAATCAGGGGTTGCCACAGCGGACTGAACTGAACTTATCCAGCATGTGTTTTACACAGCGAATGCCCTTCCGGTCACAACCCATCACTGGGAAACACACACTCATTCACATTCATACACTACAGCCAATTTGGTTCATTAATTCACTTATACCGCATGTGTTTGGATTTTTGGGGAAACCGGAGCATTCGGAGGAAACCCACATCAACACAGGGAGAACATGCAAACTCCACACAGAAATGCCAACTGAGCGAGCCGAGGCTCGAACCAGCAACCTTCTTGCCGGGCCACTGCGGTGCCCCCAAACCTCCAGATCACTCTCCTATAATGCATCTAATGTCATTTCGGCTGAATGTGCGAGCGCTCAGTTTTCACATGCCGCTCAGAACTTCAAGACAAACAGTTTTCGCATGAGGCAGTGAGCAGACACCGCCATCACGGGCTTTCTAAATAAACAGGAGGAAAAAATGCTGAGATTGAGTACGTAATTCCTTTACCAGCCCTGCGTTTGTTTACACAGTAAAAGATGCAAATGCTGGAGCTTTCGAGTTTGAGCCCAAACAGAAATTAGAGACTGCTGATGTGCATTTTCATGTGGTGTAAATAGTAGTAAACATGAAGGAAACGGTGGGATTGTTTCATAACATTATATAGAGTGGAGCTGAAGAAAAACATTAAATGCTTCCAGACTTAGATGTAGTCCTGGTGATGAAAAAGAAGTTAATCTGTGCTGTAAAGGGATGTTTTAATAAAAAAAATATATATATTACTTATGAATGTTTATTGGTATTATTATTATTATTAATTAAGTTATTTATTAATTAATTTATTAATTAATTTATTTATTTGTTTGTTTATTTATTTATTTGTTTGTTTATTTTTACTATTATTTTTAATTTGTTTATTTATTTATTTATTTATTTGTTTGTTCATTTATTTCTATATTTTTTATTTATTTTAGTAATTAATTAATCAATTAATTAATACATTTATTTATTTGTTTGTTTATTTATCTGTTTGTTTATTTATCTGTTTATTTGTTTTATTATATATATTTATTTATCCATTTATTTGTTTGTTCTTCTTTTTGTTTGTTTGTTTGTTTATTTATTTGTTTTATTTATTTATTTTTTATTTATTTATTTGTTCGTTTATTTGTTTGTTCATTTATTTATTTATTTAGATGTTCATGTATTTATTTGTTTGTTTATTTATTTATTTGTTTGTATATTTTTGTATTATTTTTATTTGTTTGTTTATGTATTTATTTATTTGTTTGTTTGTTTGTTTGTTTGTTTGTTTTTATTTATTTATTTATTTGTTCGTTTATTTCTATTTTTTTATTTATTTTATTAATTAATTAATTAATTTATTTATTTGTTCGTTTATTTATCTGTTTGTTTATTTGTTTTATTATATTTTTATTTATACATTTATTTGTTTGTTCTTCTTTTTGTTTGTTCGGTTATTTATTTATTTATTTATTTATTTGTTTATTTATTTATTTATTTATTTATTTGTTCGTTTTTTGTTTGCTCATTTATTTGTTTATTTATTTGTTCATTTATTCATATATTCATTTGTTTGTTTATTTATTTATTTGTTTTATTTATTCATTTATTTGTTCGTTTATTTATTTGTTTTCTTATTTATTTTTGTTTGTTCATTTGTTTGTTTATTTATTTGTTTGTTTTTTATGTTTTTTAATTTATTTATTTATTTGTTTGTTTTAATATTTATTCATAAATATATAATATTAAATATAAATTGAATAGAAATATAATGTTAAAGTTCAGGTAATTGCTGCTATATTGTTATATATTCTCATATTATATTGCTACATTACTATTTCTACATTTAATTTATATAATTTTGTCATTGTCATAAAACTGCCATCTCTAATAAACTATCAATATATAATCAGATTAATTGTCTATATTGTATAACACAAACCCTACGCTCATTTGCTGTTGTATTACTGATGCTGTTGTTTATTAGCTGTGGTTTCTCACTCTCTGTTGTCTTAATCCCCAGGAGGTTTTCGACAGACTTTACCTGATCTACACAGTGGGCTACTCCATCTCTCTAGGATCACTTATGGTGGCCACAGTCATCCTCGGATACTTTCGGTGAGAAAAACACACCTCTTTGTTTCCGCAGAGAGGATTAACCAAACCCTTCACAAATACGTAATCTTAAAAAGCAATTTTAAGGGCATTTTCCTATTTCTGTGGACTTTACAAAACACGTTTGTATGAATATTGTTTGATATTGTCTGAACGAACTTGGCAAGATGTGTATATGTAAAATATAACGACACTGATGTTGAGCTGTGCTTTTTCAGTGTAGATCAGGCCTACAATATATCTGTGAACTTTAATCAATACAGGATTATTGGAAATACAGTATGTGCGTCAGCCTACATTTCTAGTTTACGTAACATATGTTTGATTGCAATTTTTGTGAAATGAACACTAGAGGGCAGTATGAGGATGACATTTTTTGTTAAAGATATTTACAGGGACATATTATTGATAAATAAAGGATTATTTAAATGCCGTTTATCACACAACACTAAATAAACACCACAAAACAAACTAATGTAATCTATAATTTGTAATAAATATGTTTGCGTCACCTATAAATCTCCATTTGGACACTTTTCTAGTATTTGCTCGTATATGGTGTTTATTACAGAGCGTTCAAGTCTGGCAAAGCATGCTTCAACAAAATAGATAAAAGCAATACAAAATCAAGGTAAACTGTGTTCGCAGTGCACTTTTCTCTTCCATTTACTTCTCCTGGACGTCTTCAAAACACACCCAAAGTAATAGATTTCAGATTTGCAAAGATGTAAACAGCGCCCTCTAGTGGATTTTCCATTTGAAACATTAAAAAAAACATACCCCTCTCAAACATATTTTACATTCCGCAAAATGTAGGCTTAGGCACATACTTCCAATGAGTTTGCCAGTGTTTACACAATTATAGCTTAATGCAGTTTTCAAACAAAGAGTAACTATGTGATAAATAGATCTGCTGCACAAAGTTTAGCATATGACAGTCTACATGCGGTGTTGCGTTTTCCTGTCAATATATCTGTCAATACTGCCAAAGGAATTCATTTGCATTGATTTCACGTTGCGGATGTGAGAAATACCTCGTAAACTGCAGTCTTAGGTGACAATCAATTTCCCATTTTGTTGACGGCTGCATTCGTTTAATTGAAATCAGACATTTCGACACATTTATCACAGTTTTCCAGCTGAATGTCTGCTGGCTGCTGGGGTTTTATGCATATCGCTTTAAAGGGACAAAAGACATTTCATGTGGACTTGATGTGTGCTTTTATTATCATGAGACTGACTACTTAATCTGTCACATTTGATGTAGGAATGGCTTCAAATGTGTGAATGAGGCACAATAGCTTTAAAGAGTTACTGTTTTTGAGTGTGTGCAGAAATTGGCCATTTCAAGTTTTAATTCTGATGTTTTGACTTTCGACTGAAGCGATCCGTTTTCCAAATGAACGTTTCAAATGGATGTTTCTCTAAGAGTTCATCCTTTGTGTGTGTGCTGGTTTGGGTGGTTTATGAGGACAGAAATTGATATAGTGATATGGGTATGACCTAGGTATTACAATGATGAGTTTTTATGAGGACATTTATTATGTCCTCGTAATTCAAAATGCTTAAAAATCATACTTAATGGGGTCTTTTGACTTTTTTTTTTGACAAAATTTGCTACAAGTTACCTGTGAGAGTTAGATTTAGAATTTAGGTCATAAATAAGCTTTTGTTTTACAGTATGAAAAACATTACACATATGGAGAGTCCTCATAAATCACCAATATCAGGATGAGAGTATATTTGTGTGTACCTGGTTTGGGGGGTTTACAAGGACAGAAATTGGTGTAGTGACGTGAGTATGACCTACAACATTAAGTTTTTTTATGAGGACATGCCTTATGTCCTCATAATTCAAAACACATAAAATCATACTTAATGGGCCACAGGTTAGCTGTGAGGGTTAAGTTTCGGGGGAGGTCCATACAATATGCTTTTTTACAGTATAAAGACATCATGCATATGGAGAGTCCTCATATACCACTAATACCAGTCCATAGTGCATGTGTGTGTGTGCTGGTTTGGGTGGTTTTCAAGAACAGACATTTGTATAGTGACTTGGTTATGACTTAGTTATTACAAAATTGAATTTTTATGAAGACTTTCCTTAGGTCCTTGTAATTCAAAACACAAAAATAATACTTATTGGGCCACAAGTTATTATATTTATATTTAAGCATATTTATATAATAGGCTTTTTTACAGTTTAAAATACATTACAGCTATGGAGAGTCCTCATAAACCACCAATAGTAGCGTGTGAGTGTGTGTGCTGGTTTGGGTGGTTTATGAGGACAGAAATTGATATAGTGACATGGGTATGACCTACTGTAGATATTACAACATTGAGTTTTTTTATGAGGACATGCTTTATGTCCTCATAATTCAAAACACATAAAATCATACTTAATAGACCACAGGTTAGCTGTGAGGGTTAAGTTTAGGGGGAGGGCCATACAATATGCTTTTTTACAGTATAAAGACATCATGCATATGGAGAGTCCTCATATACCACTAATACCAGTCCATAGTGCATGTGTGTGTGTGCTGGTTTGGGTGGTTTTCAAGGACAGACATTTATATAGTGACTTGGTTATGACTTAGTTATTACAAAATTGAGTTTTATGAAGACATTCCTTAGGTCCTTGTAATTCAAAACACAAAAAAATACTTAATGGGCCACAAGTTATTATATTTATATTTAAGCATATTTATATAATTAGCTTTTTTACAGTATAAAATAAATTACAGCTATTGAGAGTCCTCATAAACCACCAATATCAGCGTGTGAGTGTGTGTGCTGGTTTGGGTGGTTTACAAGGACAGAAATTGATATAGTGACATGGGTATGACCTACTGTAGATATTACAACATTGAGTTTTTTTTATGAGGACATGCCTTATGTCCTCATAATTCAAAACACATAAAATCATACTTAATAGACCACAGGTTTGCTGTGAGGGTTACGTTTAAAATTCATACTTAACAGGGTCTTTTGACTTTCAAAGATGCCTGCAAGGTTTGGGTTTGGGGGTAAGGCCATATATTTTGTCCTCATAAACCTCACCAATACTAATGTTTGTGTGTATATATATGTGTGTGTGTGTGCAGGGGTGGGGGGGATGGCTGTATGAGATCATACGTTCATATAATTATTAATCACCTGTTTCTAAACGGTCTGTCTCTAAAAGTGAGGGGGACGTATCCCCCCAGTCTCCCCCGGTTGCTACGCCACTGTGTGTGTGTGTGTTCATATGTATGTGTGTGTGCGTTTATGTGTGAGTGCTGGCCCTTTTTCATTTTGAGGACATATGAGTGCATTTATTACTTCTGCCTTCAATCGTTCCATTTCCATTGCTAATTAATGCAAAGAGGTTCCCTCCGTTGTTTATCCAGCGGGCCTATTCAAATAAAGCACCAGGTCGTGTGCGGAACGAGCCGCTGACAGCTAGCAGATTAGCTTGACTCGGCTCCAGTGCTCCGTGTTTTTAAGAGCCTGTCCATTGCCCAGGCACCAGGAAACGCGGGTCAGGAAAATGACTTTAATAAGGGCTCGTTTAGGCCTCTGCTGATCCGCTGCCAGCCTTTCCACGCACACAGTGTCAGTAGTATGGCCTCAGGTGTACGGGCTCCAGGACATCAGCCATGCAGCACGGTGACTCTCAGACATTAGCTGCAGTGTTTGAGGCTCGCTCGCCGAAGCCAGGATCTACACGGATCGGAGCTTCCCGATCAATAGTTCCCAATGGGACGGTGGTTAAACAGCAGTTAGTCTAATGACGAGAAGCCAGCCGATTCCACACAGCCGCTCTAAACCTCTATAGAGAGGAGAGAGAAAGAGGAATAACAAAAATAAAGCCAAGAGGTTTCACATTTCAACATGTCTGGCAATGAAGAGGCTGAAATGAGGGTATTAGTAAGAAAAAAGAGGAAGGATTTAGCGTAGCCTTAATTAAAAACAAATAAATACAGATCATGCACTAAATAAATGATTCATTCAAGTTTTATTAAGGTAAGTGGTTGCAGACTATTTATATGGGCTCAATTTAAACAAACAAACTAAGTTGAACATTATTAAATTAAATTTGTTTGTTTAAATTTAGCCCATATTAGTTGTTCGCAACCACTTACCTTAATAAAACTTAGTTTTTGTACACTGTAAAAACTGCTAAGTTCCACATAGTCGAATTGTGTTGGGACATCAGAAAGGAATTCAATTCAATTCCCCTTTATTTGTATAGCGCTTATACAATGTAGATTGTGTCAAAGCAGCTTCATATAAAGGGTCATAGTAAATAGGAACAGTGTAGTTCAGTTTATAGTGTTTAAGTTCAGTTCAGTTTGAACTACTGAGAGTCCAAACACTGAAGAGCAAATCCAACGATGCGCAGCTCTACAGATCCCGAACCATGCAGGCCAGTGGCGACAGCGGAGAGGGAAAAAAAACTTCACTAAATGGCGAAGGTGAAGAAAAAAAACCTTGAGAGAAACCAGGCACAGTTGGGCACGATCACTTTAATTTCACCGCTGGCCAAACGTCTTGTGCAGAGCTGCAGTCTCAGTGGCGGAGGCTGGAAGCTGGCCTCAGCGAAGATTCGTCTGTCCCTGGAGCGTCACAGGAATCATGTTCTCCACTCCTCCATGACCACCACAGTAGCTGCTCAGGATTCGGCCTGGTCCAGGATATGGAAACCTTGGGATCATCTCGTCGTTGGTCTTGGATCAAATCAGTGACTCTGCATAGTCTGAGGGCCTCGGGAAGAGTATCCCCAGGTGGAAATGGAGAATAAAGAGAATAATTAGCGTAGCTGATGTTCATAGTGTATATAAATAAGGTGCAGAAACCTGTGTGGAAGCCCACTAAGTGCACTGAGTGTATGCTTTACTAAACATATAGGTCTTTAATCTAGTTTTGAATTGGGAGAGTGTGTCTGAGCGTCAGACGTTATCAGGAAGGCTATTCCAGAGTTTAGGAGCTATAAATGAGAAGGCTCGACCTCCTTTACTCGACTTTGCTATTTTAGGTACTACCAGGAGCCATAAGTTTTAAATTAAGTCAAATTATTAGTTTGTACAAAATTAAGTGGATTGAACATAAAACAATTAAGTTGTCCTAAAACGCCTCAAGAATTGTGTTATTTCAGCTTAATTTAAGGGGGACCTAGGCTACCCCTTTTTCAAGATGTAATATAAGTCTTTTGTGTCCCCAGAATGTGTCTGTGAAGTTTCAGCTCAAAACACCCATCAGTTATTATTTTAGTGGTGTGAACCAACACTGGTCTCACGGTTCGCTTCGGTTACGATTATCATGTCATCGATTCGGTTCAATTCGATATCTCGGTGCATCACGGTGCATTGACGATGCTTTCCATACAGTTTTATATTTTCTTCACAGCAGCAATTATTGTATTAAAATGTTTACATATATTTATATTTACATACTATTTGTAATACAATTCCGTCATTTAATACAAACTGTCAGATATATAAACTGTACCTTTAAACAACACAAGCATTTATAGCAAATAATATAAACAAATATAAATATCCGCTCGCTTTCTGATCCTTGTCTACCAAGTTCTCTTACACCCCTTTGATTGGTCATACGCTCAACAAAAAGGGCTGCGTTGGCTCTTGCGCGCTGCGCTCTTCACAGATGAGTGACATTGATAAACGGCAGCAGCAATCACAGCTGATCCATGATAGACACGGTGGAGAAAACTCTGCAGGCACGCACTCGTGTCTGTATCCAGAAAGATCGCTGTAACAGTCGAGAGGAGAGGAAAAGTCACGCCAGCAGGTCAAATGGGCCACAGTGAGAGAGAGGGAAATGGAGTTTACTTTCATTCTCTCAATCGCAGTGAAATAGGGACTTCTGCTGTAAGTGTCAGTGAAAGACTGATCCAGCAAACACACACGCTGTGAAATTGTGCACAGTTTCTGCGTTTTTAGGTAGTTGGAGCGTTGTAAATACTCGCGCTCGCCTCCCTTGCCATAGTAAGATATGGCAATATAGCGCATATGAGATAAATGACGTCAGTTCATGATAACGGTTATGATTATTACTGAACCAATACCAAATTGTCCGCGTCTGCATCGCAGCCGAGGGAGGAGATTGAGGCACGCTGACAGGCATGTGGGAACGGTGGGCGGGGAGGACTAGCCTTAAAGGCTAGATATCTGATAACAACCACAAAGAACAGTAAATCGTACAAACACTCATTATAAAGGTTCCAGGTTGATTCATTTCTATAAAATATCATTGAACATCACACACTTTGCGGTGAGTTTGTGCTGTTGGATCAGCTCAAACACACACAATCATTACAGATCAGTAGTGTTTCTGAAACAATCTCTCAAATTGTGGTCTGGTACAATTGACCGCTGGTTCTCATGTGCTGGTTTGCTATTGATCTGTGTTGAATGAAGGGGAGAGAGTAGAGGCTTTGGAGTGGCAGTTGTCTCATAATTAGGCCATTTATAACGCACTTCCAATAATATGAAACCCTGAATGGGACCATGGAAGTGTAGAGTGGCCTCCATCATAACAGCTATTCCATGACAAAAAAAAATATATAGTACAGTTCATGAAAAAAGCTGAAATGTTTGGTGTGTGGTTTGGTTCACACATTTTTAAAAACATTTATTTATATATTTGTTTAATCATTTGAAGGGGAAGCAAGTGTTTGAACTGTTGTGGGATCATGTATGTTATCCCACACTGATGAAATATACTTACAACCAACATAAGAAAATGACTAATTTGTTACAGCTAATTTTGTTAAATGATAGTTTTGACATGGTTGAAAGTAAATAATGTAATCGAATATAAGTCAAAATATTGTTTCTGCCACACGAAATCTATTACAATCACTCAAAGGTAAAATATTGCTTTATAGACCATGCATGTTTATATATATATATATATATATATATATATATATATATATATATATATATATATATATATATATATATATATATAAATATATAAACATTAGTGGTCTATAAAACAATATTTTACCTTTGAGTGATTGTAATTGATTTCGATATATATATATATATATATATATATATATATATATATATATGCAAAATACGATCGGACCATCGCAACTTTACAGGTACTCTGCCCTGCACCAACTGTGGGCCAGTGGCATAATTCCCCCCTCCTTTCTTCCTTTAGCACCAGTTAGGGAGTTAGGGATGTACTCTATATAAGGTTGGTGGTTACAGCCGGTCATCAGATGGGCACCCCCTTTCCTTGGTGTTTCACCGATTTAAGCCCATAACACCTCGGGAGGGCTCGACAGCAGATCCAGCGTCCTGGATCTACTCCTGCTGACCACCGCCCAACTCTGTTATGGTTTGTCTTTCAACTGGTTGGCTTTTCCACCGAACCTCCCTTTGTAGCCAAATCCAGCGAGATGTTGCTTCTGCCTCTTTAGTAACCTTTCCTACAAGGCGTTTCCTGGCCATTCCTTCAATTCCCAGCCATCCGAGGGCTCTCCAGAGTGACTGCCCCGCAAACCCCCTACAACCTCTACTGGTAAATTCCAGGCCCTCCATCCATTCTATTGGCTCTCAAGTATCAGACTTTGATATTTCTTGAGCTTACGTTCATGGGCCTCCTCCATTCTTTCGTCCCAGGGTATTGTAAGTTCTATAAGCACCACCTGTTTGGTGCCTCTAGACCAGGGGTGTCCAAACTCGGTCCTGGAGGGCCGGTGTCCTGCAGATTTTAGCTCCAACTTGCCTCAACACACCTGCACGGATGTTTCTAGAAAGCCTAGTAAGTGCTTGATTAGCTAGCCCAGGTGTGTCTGATTGGGGTTGGAACTAAACTTTGCAGGACACCGGCCCTCCAGGACCGAGCTTGGACATGCCTGCTCTAGACCATAGGACAATATCTATATATATTTATTTAATTTTTTTTTATTATTTTTTTTTTACTCATGATTTTTTATTCTGTCATTAAAAATCATCAAGGCCATACAAACTACCAGAGAGTGTTGTAGTTTTTTGTGTAGTTTTTGTTGTGTATAGTCATTTTTGCTTCACCCTAATTTGAGTTAAACAAAATAAAATAGTAATTAAGTTATTTTCTTAACCTTATTTTTATGTTATATGTGAAACGGATATTTTATATATCAGATGTATTAAACTTAGCCTGTCAACATTTCGGAAATTGTCTGTTTTCATTGGTATATTGTTTTGAAATGTTGCTTTTCAGAGGTAATGTACTCATTTTAACTCATATTTAACTCAATATTTTAATCCACTCTGTCTTGTGTTAGTTATCCGTGCTCTATTGGGATTTTCATTCCAAAATGGCCGTCGCGTGACACTAGCGGCATCTAGTGGCTGTTTCCCAAATAGCAACAGAGTGTCGCCTCTTGGTGATTCTATGCTCTTTGATAACGGTCACACAAACAACCTGGAGTATTTAACACTCACGCATGAAAGGGTTAAAGTATCCATGTAGCCTTCATAAATGGTTTGGTTTGAGATCATCTCCGTTTATTGTTTGTTTATTTCTCCTTCAAGAGTGTAAAAATTCACAGTCACTCTCACTATGTGACCAAGTCTGCCATTCTCCTCTGAAGGAAAAGCCTATATAAATAGGCTCTCCAGTTCGCTCGCTCTTTGTGAGCTCTATCAGCTCAACCAGCTAGCGGCTGTTGCAGACAAAGTGTTGAGTTATCTCTGTCAGCCAGCTCCCCAGGCCCAACTCAGCTGGAGCCTTACATCATGAAAAGATTCAGCAATGCTTCACCAGCACACCTATAAACCAGATCATGGGGTTCTTTTGCTGCTCCTTTGATTATCTTTGACCTTGTTATCTTTTAACCAGTGAAAGCATTTCTGAAGTCAAGTGCAACCTTCTTCAACATCTTTTTGAAAAGCACGAATGCCTGCTTACACAATTATATTTCTCAATGATATAATTTAACATAGCTCTGTCCCTTCTTTTCATTCATTCATCCATGCCTTTACAGTCCGGGGGGGAAATGTAGTGTTCATCTGAAAATGATATATAAATGTCTAAATATAAATAAGTAAATATCAAAAGAGAATCCTATCTTAGTTCACACTACAGGTTGTTACACCCAATTTAAGCAAGTTAACAAGTTCTCGACAGGTGGAGCTGTAATCGGCTGTAATAATGCACAACAGAAATGCCTGTGATTGGCTAAAATGATCATTGATTCATGTTCTACACCGAGCGACACTGATGCAGGAGCATTTCAAAGCCACGTTTGTCAGCTGAACTGGTCACAGTATGGGTGCATGTCCATCGAAGTGTTTTTTTTTTTCTTGAGCTGAGCATGTTGTCGCTGGTAGCCCCATGTTTTTGTAACTGCAATTATTTGAGTATGTGCAGTGTAGCGAGGTGTTGAGCTGGTCTTTTAACGTCAAACACTATGCATTTTTCAACCATTGCAAGTTGAAAAATATAGAGCCTATCAGTGTCACTTTTGAGCTAGCTATCCAATCATAATGGAAGGGCGGTGGGACAATTTCACTGTCAACAAACAATCTGCTAAAGACTTCAACTTGCAATGGTACAGCAGGGATACATCATATCACACAACCGACTGAAAAAACACTGCACTGCAAAAACACTACAGTGGATACTCACCCTATGAGTGATTTACTGATGGATCAGCTGATTGACGTAGCTTTCAGACACTCTAGGGGATGCTTTTGGAGCTACAACCAGTGGCTGCTGAGCGCTAGCTGCCTGGCTTCCTTTCTAATGGCTGAAATTCCTCAATGTTGATATAGGGAGGTATCTGCTCCCTAATGTCACCCTTGCTTTTGCACATCTCAAGCAGACTGGAATACTGCTACACAGTGTACATGCTCAAGACCAAGGCAAACTAAATTTTCTAATGTCCCAACATCAAGTGCCAGTGGTCAGTTTTCTGGTGCTCAGCCTCAAAAAGAGGAAATCAGTTGTTCACTTTCAGAACGACTGGTTACCATTGAATTCACCTCCAGCTGATGGTCTCCATTGACTTCTATATAACTACACCTTCTCCTTTTATGGATTCCGCCAACTTTGTCCAAGAACCAAGGCAATGCAAGAATGTGCTAGATGTCCTCTCTGCGGTCTGGGTTGGGTCTAATACAGTACTGAATTGGGTCTAATACCTAGTCAACATTGTAATACTGTGATGGTTGGGTTTAGGGTTGGGGTAGTTGTGGATGTTAATAACTGATGGTCGGGTTTAAAGTTAGTGTAGGTATAGATGTTAGAAACTGAGTGTTGGGTTTAGGGTTGGGGTATGTGTAGATTCTAAAAACTGAGGGTTGGGTTTAGGGTTGGGGTAGGTGGAGACATTAATAACTGTGAAGGTTGGGTTAATGGTTGGGATATGTGTAGTTGTTAGAAACTGAGGGTTGGGTTTAGGGTTGGGGTATGTGTAGATGTTAGAAAATGAGGGTAGGATTTAGGGTTGGGGTAGGTGGAGACATTAATAACTCTGAAGGATGTAAGGGTTGGAGCAGGTGTGGATGTTAGAAGCCGTGAGGGTTTGGTTTATGGTTGGTGTAGGTCTAGACATTAATAACTATGAAGGTTAGGTTTAGGGTTGGCGCAGGTGTAGACATCAGTAACTGTGAAGGTTGGGTTTAGGGTTGGGGTAGATGTAGATCTAGATTTCAGAAATTGTGAAGGTTTGATTTAGGCTTGGGGTAGGTGTAGACTTAAATAAATGTAAAGGTTGGGTTGAAGGTTGCGGTATGTGTAGGTGTGGATGTTAATAACACACAATGCTGTGAGTCATTTTAGAAACAACATAATTCTCATTTCTTGCAATAACCACTGACACATTCATGTCCACTACGTATTGGACCTCATCCACTATGCCATTGTACTACAGGCTACAGCGAGGACACACCCAGAATATGATTCAATGCATTTGGTGTTCATCCGTTCATTCACTTCTCCGACTGCTGCTGTTTTTTTTATTTATTTTTCTTTGTGGAGAAAACAGGGCTCAATACCTAAATAATGCCCCATACCTCCAGCCTTTATTCCCAGCAACTATTGAACACGCTTGTGAGCCCACATTTTCTCTAAGCTCTCTAATCTCCAGTGTCTATAATCTCATCTGTATTGACAACAGGAACAACACACGACTGTCTTTATCAGTTTTGGAGCATTGTGAATACAAGATACTGCCTTTGTCCAGCACCCCATAAGTTTTTCAATCTCTCACGAGTGAAATCTTTAAAGACACAGATCAATAAATAGATGATTGAGTATAAAGATGACATCTCATCACCCTTTGGTTTCCCATGTAAGACACATTTGTTAGGTTCTGCAAAGCCTGGCTGACAATGAGTTGTTCGAGAAAGTTGGAAAATGCGAGTTTCATGAAGCAGCCATTGTGCTTTTAAGCTACTTGCTGAGTGAAGGAAGCCATTGCTTGGACAAGGCCAAAATCAAAGCAAGTAGTATGTTGGCTTGTTCATCAGTCTGGCAAATAACAATTGCAATTTGCACAGAATAGCAAAATTCTACAGATGATTAAGGAGGAACCTTCTGGTGCCCTACAAAGACTCCTTCATGGACACCAACAACTCAATCCTTCCAGGAATTCAAGTCAAATCCAGATCCCATATTTGCATTTCTTGACAATTATTGCCCCAGGCTCAAGGATGTCAAAAATTGGAACCTCCGAAGTCTACACCACAAACAAAGAAAGAAACTATCCAACTTGCTCCTGTTCAGTGGAACATCATGGGAATAATCTAGTGCAGGCACAAACAAATGAGTGAGCCTCAACCCAATGTCCAGCAGACAAGCTTTTTGTAATTCAGTTGATCTAATCATTGCAGTGTTCAGGCCATCCAGGTGAAAATACGATGACTTGTCCAGAGATGATTTATGACCAGCCATCTCTGTCAAAAGGTGTTACCACTTATGTCAAGAACTGTGCAATGCATTTCATTGAATCAGCTGCCTTCTGGTCCCGTGCTCCAATTGGATATTCAATGTCACCCCTCCCTCCATCTCAGAGGACTATCCCTATCCTTATTCATGATCTGTTCATCTTCTGCTACCCTTAGAAACTGCTGAAGTCATGTTTTCAGCATTGTTTTCTTTTTTATATGCTAGTGTGTAAACTCATCTGCAGTCTACAAACATTGGTGTGTGTCTTATAGTTTGTTCTGGTACCCTCCCCAGTCCACTAGACAGTTTGCGAGGCTTAACCAGAACCTGGATTGGTTTATTTGTTCCTTCTGCACCAGCAACCAACAGAGTTTGCTCAAAACTTCTTTGCAAGCCACCAGTTTGATGCCATTCCTGCGAATACCTGGGGTTTCCAGCATCCTCTCTTTCCTTGTTTGGAGCTGGCAGTAATGGTGTATGTATGCAATGAAGCAACCCATTTTAAGAGGCTGACTTGAGACGCAGAGAGGAGCTGATCACGACGAGGACGACCGGGTTCGATTCCAAGAAATAACAGAATCCAAGAAATAAAGTGAAGAAGTTCATAACAGGGTGAGAATGTGGTAAAATCCGAAAACGTGGTAAAAAAAATCTGATGAGAGCTTTTCTTTTTCTGGACGGTTTTTGTAAATTGTTGGTTGGGTTTAGGGCAGACGGGTCAATCGGTAAAATTGGTTGGGTTCAGGGAAGGAGGAGGGTGGGTCGGCCAGTCCAATTAATTATTCAGCCAGAAGGACAGACAGACGTTTGTTCGACAGCGGCCTCTGGTGGGTTTACGCGAGAACAGCGCGGGCGCAAACGGGATACATCTAAGAAGCCAAAAAGGCACACACAGCGGCCTCTCGCGGATTCGCGAAAACCAAAAACTGCAAAACTACGTACCTCCCGGGACGTATTTCGCGCTCTCCAGAAACGTCCTCGGGACTACGCTTTCAGAATGAGCCTGGGTTGCAAATATTACAAACGTAAATATATTAGCTGCGCACATACTGCATATTTAGAGTTCAGCCAAAATTAAAATGTACTTACCATTTATTCACCGTTAAGTGGTTCCAAACCTGTTTGTTTCTTTAAACACACACACACACACACACACACACACACACACACACACACACAAGAGGATCTTTTGAAGAATGTTGAAATCCAGAAGCCTAAAAAAATGACTATGAAAGTCGATGGATGGCTGTTTCCATGTTAGTTTTCACTCAAACAGGTGGAGGGTGAATTTTCATTTTTGGGTCAATTATCCCTTTAACTTGCTCATTAAACATGTTAATATATGGACTCTATAATGTCTTCAGTTTCCTTCATGTATCATATTGTGTAACTTGTTTGGCAGTATACCAAATTAGAAACATGTTATAAGAAACATTGTGCCTACATTGTTATTAGAGTCATTATTTGCCATTTAGATTTGAAGTTTAGGTTTATTTACATAGGTTTAGTTAGAGGTGAGTTAGTGACAATAATATTTGTGTGATAATATATATTTATAAACGTAAATATAAGAGATTTAAATGAGTTTGCGTATGTGAGGTCAGGCTACAACATCAGGAAGCTGCAACAAAACCAAAAACTCTGGAGGAGCTTTTCTCTAATAGACTTGCTCCCGTCAAACTAGTTTTTAGGAGAATGCAGACAAACTGATGGGAATGTCAGTAACACATGCTTGCAATTTGCTTTTATAGCTTACGTTTTGAGCTCTACATTTTCAACATTTGCGCTTTCTGAACCCTTTAAATCCAAAGAATGTGTTACAGTCAGCGTCAGATTCATCTGGCTCTAATTAAAACCAACAATGTTCTTCTGTCCTCTGTGATAGGGCATAGAAAACACAAACAGTATACACAGAACACTGAACAGCCCCAGTTGAATGAACCGCCAACTATTGCAGCATATGTTTTATGCAGCGGATGCCCTTCCAGCAGTAACCCAGTACTGGGAAACACCCATACACACTCACATTCAAACACACACTCATACACTAAGGCCAGCTTAGTTCGTCCAATTCACCTATAGCACATATGTTTGGACTGTGGGAAAAAAAACAGCCATCCGACGCCAACACAGAGAGCATGCAAACTCCACATAGAAATGCCAACTGGTCCAGCTGGGACTCGAACCTAGCGACCTTCTTGCCGTGAGGCCACAGTGCTAACCACTGTTTTAGTGTATCACCTAATGCACAGTACAGATCTGCAGCACCCATGTGCATTGATACCTCACACTGTTTACTGCTAATAATGACATAAATCATGCTTGACCTCATTCCTCTTGTTCTTTTAGACGGCTCCACTGCACCAGGAACTACATCCACATGCACCTGTTTGTATCGTTCATGTTGCGGGCCATTAGTATCTTCGTGAAGGATGTGGTGCTGTACTCTGGTTCGGCGTTGCAGGAAATGGAACGAATCACTGTGGAGGATCTCAAATCCATCACCGAAGCCCCTCCTGCCAACAAAACCCAGTTTGTAAGTGCAGCACACATACAGTCAGAGCTAACAGACAGCAGAGGTGTAAAGTAACGAATTACAAAAGCTCAAACTCAAACTACTTTACTAAGCAGTTTAAGAAATGTCTACTTTTACTTACTTGAGTACTGTTTTAGATCTATATTGTACTTTTACTGCGTTATTTGCCCTAACCTTACTCAAATCCCACCTCAAGAGCAGTGTGTTCATTGCATTTATTTTTTAATGCATCTACATAGTAGTTAAAGCCACCTAATATAACGTGGGACTGCAATTTGTTACTCATGATGTGAGTAGTATTTAAAACAGATCATTTAGTATTTTTCATTTGCAAGTACTTTTACTAGAGTATGATTAATCAGTACTCTTTCCACCACTGCTAACGCTAAAGTATAAAGCAGAGGGATCTCACACTGTTCAATCTCACACTGTAGCAGAGGCATCTCACGTTGTGTTGTTGCCATAGTAGTGGCCGTAGTGTGGGAGCATCATTATCATGTCAAGCCATGTGTTGAATTGCCACTAAGACCCTCTAGCAATTTTCTCATCCTCTATATGCTTAGGTTACTTAGTAAAACCCCATGGGAATTAAAGTATTAAAGAATTATCTACAGATATTCTCATTTGGTATAAACAACTGTGTGAAAAAAATGTCTGTGTGTGTGTGTGTATCTTGTGTCTCTTATGTTGTAGAGCAGTGGTTCTCAAACTTTGAAGCCAGCGACCCCCAATGTAAGATCGCCAAGAACTTGCGACTACCAAAGCATATCCAAACAATAAAAATAACTTAAAAATTTAGAGCACCGTTACTACAAGTTTTATAAACAGATTTATTGCATTTGAAATCAAAACTATCAAGCAAAAAAATAAATATGCATGTGTGAGGAAAATATGTTTCAACGAAATACCGGTCTTTTCATGAGCTGCAATATAAGTGTAAACTTAGTCAGTGCAAGCCTTTTTGCTATGGTGAACGTGTGTTCAATTGTACATATAGCTGCCACTTGCATGGCTGTTAGAATCTGGCGATTAAATGAAGGATTAAACAGAACCTCTTGTGCTGAAAATCTGTAGATGTGGCAAACAGTTACCTGAAAATCTGAATGCTTCAGTTATTATCAGAGCGGACTTGAAGCCACTGGAAGTCTTTTATCCACTCTTGGAAAAGTGTAGATGGTGGATTAACATTCAGCACATGATCAGTAATCAGATGTGCCATTATTTGTAGCTTTAGGTGGTTTCTAAGACTAAATCTGTCAGTGTTGTTTTCATTCTATCATCTTCAGCGTGTTACATTTCCCCGGTTGTAGCTCCTGCCATCTGAAGGCAGGAGGCGCTGACTGAGTGATTAATAGCTGATTTTAACCAATCCATTGGCTTTCAGTTCTAGAGCAGTGGGCCAATAAGAAAAGCGCAGAGGCAGGGCAAGCATTGCGGGCTGTGTTTAATGCGGCAAGTTGACATGACAACAGTTTTAAACTGTTCCTGAGCGCTGCGTTTCAAGTGCAAAGATGCATTCTGCCTGAATGTGTCCTGATATTCATCCTGATATTTCTGACGTTTCCTATTTTGGTCTGATGGGGTCTTGCTCTTATGCTTAGTCAAAGTAGACGGTTCCGATGACGGTTCCATCTCTGCAGTTGCGGTTTTCACATCCAGATGCGTGCTGTATTGATAACTAACGAGTTGTTCGCTGCAGTAATCAGTAATATCTTTAAAAACATCTGAAAATATTAGCTTTCTCTTGTAATACTGAAAAATATATATTATAATCACTGAAAATTACACAATTTTAAAATCACTCTCACGACCCCTTGAAATTATTGAGGGTTGTGACCCTCAGTTTGAGAACCACTGTTGTAGAGAAAAAATGTCCCCCCAAGTATAGCAATACCAGTAGATTTTGACCATGTGTGGACTTTTTTTTTTGGTCCCCATGAAGAAAAAGGCTCATAAATCACACAAAATAAAAAAAGTAAAAATGGAGATTTTTTCCTGTGGTTATGTTTAGGGCTAGGGTTAGGATAGGGCGGATACAATTTGTACAGTATAAACACATTACAATGATAGGAAGTCCCAATAAAGCAGTGGTCTCAAACTCAAATCCTGGAGGACCACAGCTCTGCATAGTTTAGCTACAACCATGTCCAACTCACACCCACTTAATAGTCTCTAGTAGTCTTGACCACCTTGATTAGTTGGATCAGCTGTGTTTGAATAGGGTTGGAGCAAAACTGTGCAGAGCTGCACGGCTCCAGGAATTGAGTTTGAGACCTGTGCTCTAAAGGGAAAAAAACTATCCAAAGAGTGGCATGTCTGTGGTTGATATGTACTTGTTGAAATCAAAGGTCAGAGGAGATTGACTGATTCAAGCTGACAGAAGGGCAACAGTAACTCAAATAACAACGTGTTAGAAGCAGCAGAGGAGCATCTCTAAAACCAAAAGGTGTTGAACCTTGAAGCAGATGATTTACAGCAGTGTTCCCCTAGCACACACCAAACCTATGGTCAGTCATTGGGTAACTTCAGTGAGCATCTGTCGGGCTAGTTTGTTTTGTTTAGTGCTTTCCACATGCATAATTAGCATGGATCCGCCTTCCCTTTTATCAATGGTTCAGGCTGCTAGTTGTGTAAAGGTGTAAATGACATTTTCTTCATGAATTTTAGAGTCTTAGTAAAACTGAGCATCGACTAAACACTCAAATGGCCTCTGCAGTCAACAGATCTCAATCCAGTAGAGCTCCTCTGGGATGTGCAGCCAATAAATCTGGAGATGCATCCAACATTCCTGTGGAATGTCTCCAGTAACTTGTACTTATGCAACAATCTAAGGTAATTCTGAAAGTAAAAGCTATTATCGGTCAGTGAATAGGCAGTTGAAAGGAACCAATTTTTGGATAATTTTGCACTGCACCAGTAGTTACCTCATTTTGGTCATTGCAGTCAACACTTCTGTTTTTCACCATTTGACTTGTGTGTGTATGTGAAGGTTATTTTTTATTTTACAACTACTTTAATATTAAACGTTAGCTTCAAATGTTTCATTGCCTGGCCTTGAATGTCAAATGGCACCAAACAGCAATTCATAAAATCTTTTTCCTTCAGATATCGGCATTGCTCCAGCATCATAGCCTGACAGAATCATGTATTTACATCTAGCAAATGTTTCAACATAAGTTGTATCAAAAGTCAATCCTCCTAGTCGGCGCAATAGCCTAGTGGTTAGCGCCGACACATGGTGCAATAGCACTTCAGGGCGTACCGAGTGCGAATCCCGGCTCGAGGACATTTCCCAAACCTACCCCCCTCTCTCTCTCCAACTTTGCTTCCTGTCTCATTACTGTCCTATCTAATAAAGGCCAAAAATAAAATAAAATAAAAAATGTCAATCCTCAACTGGGCCTTTTTGCAAGGATTTCATCTACTTGGGTTCTACTCCCTTGTCTCTTGTTGGGGCACAATTTTTTTCGAGTTGTCCCGCCTCTTTCCTCTCTTTGTTTCAGTGAACTTCTGAGGAATAAACAGTGGTTTCTGTGAAGTAGAGAGAGTTGATTTAAGTTAAGAGCTCACAGCTAAGGTCTAGTCCTGGGATGTCAAACTCAATTCCTGGAGGGTCGCAACCCTGCACAGTTTAGTTCCAACCCTAATTAAACACAGCTGATCAAACTAATTAAGTCTTTCAGTCTTGTTTGAAACCTACAGGTAAGTGTGTTAAAGCAGGACTGGAACTAAACTGTGCAGGGCTGCGGCCCACCAGGAATTGAGTTTGACATCCCTGGTCTAGTCTTCTCACTCTACCGATCATCAATTTTCACATATAACCTTCGTACGAGCTGATTATTGCCCCTCAATCTACAGTTCAGTCTTATTTAGCAAATTGGATGACCCAAAGTAACTGGCAGGGTCTCATAAGGAAGGATGGTCCAACACATTCTCTAGAATGAATAGGACAAGATCCTCTTCTTTCCTTTTGTATACTGACCAAAACTGTCCACATTCTTGCTTCAGCTAAGCCTTGATTGGATAAATGGTTTTCTACTGTCAGGCCACTGTCCAAGAGTCGCACCATAGAGACCTGCTCCATTCTTTTCATAAGGTGTAACACGTAGCAGACAAAAACAGTCTTCTCACTCTACCAATAATCAATTCTCGCATCATTTTTGTCAGAGCATGGTTTTCATCTCTCAATCCATGAATTCAATCTTGTTTAGCTAATTGGATGATGCCAAGTAACTGGCAGGTTCTCATAAGGAAGGATGGTCCAACACATTCTTTAATTCTCCATTGGAATGAATAGATCAAGACCATCTTTGCTTTTGTATACTGATCAAAATTGTCGACTTTCTTGACCTTGATTGGTCTCCTACAGCTGAGCCTGGATTGGATAAATGGCTTCCTGCTGTCAGGCCGCTCTCAGAGAATCACACCAAAGAGACTTGCACCATTCTTTTCATGAGCTGCAACAAGGAGCAGACAAAAAAAGAGTCCTAACCCTAACACATTCTCCATTAGAATGAATAGGACAAGATCCTCTTCTTTCCTTTGTATACTGACCAAAACTATCGGCGTTCTTAACCTTGATTGGTCTCCTTCAGTTGAGCCTGGATTGGATAAATGGTTTTCTGCTTTCAGGCCACTGTCCAAAAGTCGCACCACAGAGACCTGCTCCATTCTTTTCATGAGCTGCAACAAGGAGCAGACAAAAACAGTCTTCTCACTCTACCAATAATCAATTCTCGCATCATTTTTGTCCGAGCTGGTTTTCATCTTTCAATCTATAGTTTAATCTTGTTTAGCTAATTGGATGATGCCAAGTAACTGGCAACTTCTCATAAGGAAGGATGGTCCAACACATTCTCCATTAGAATGAATAGATCAAGATAATCTTTTTTCTTTTTGTATACTGACCTAAACTGTCGACATTCTTGGCCTTGATTGGTCTCCTTCAGCTGAGCCTGGATTGGATAAATGGTTTTCTGCTGAAAATGGTCAAGCCGCCATCAGAGAGTCACACCATAGAGACCTGCTCCATTCTTTTTTATGAGGTGCAACAAGTAGCAGACACTCTACCATTCATCAGTTCTCACATCATTTTTGCCCGAGCTGATTTTCATCCTTCAATCAACAGCTCAATCTTATTTAGCAAATTGGATGACGCCTAGTAACTGGCAGCTTTTGATAAGAAGGATGATCCAACACATTCTCTATTAAAATGAATAGGACAAGATCTTCTTCTTTCCTTTTGTATACTGACCAAAACTGCCCACATTCTTGACCTTGGTTGGTCTCCTTCAGCTAAGCCTGGATTGGATAAATGGTTTTCTGCTGTCAGGTCACTGTCCGAGAGTCGCACCATAGAGACCTGCTCCATTCTTTTCATAAGGTGCAACACGGAACAGACAAAACACTCTTTATTTCTGTCCCTCAATCCAAAGTTCAATCATGTTTAGCAAATTGGATAACACATAAGTAACTGGCAGGTTCTCATAAGGGAGGATGGCCCAACACATTCTCCATTAGAAAGAATAGGACAAGACCATCTTCTTTCTTTTTGTATAGTGACCACAACTGTCAACACTTTTGGCCTTGATTGGTTTTCTTCAGCTTACCCTGGATTGGATAAATGTTTTTGGGTTTTTTTGCTGTCAAGCCACTGTTAGAGAGTCACACCATATAGATCAGCTCAATTCTTTTCATGAGGTGGAACAAGAAGCAGACAAAAACAGAGTGCTAACCCTAACACATTCTCTATTAGAATGAATAGGAAAAGTCTCTTCTTTCCTTTTGTACACTGACCAAAACTGTCCACATGCTTGGCCTTAATTGGTCTCCTTCAGCCGAGCCTGGATTGGATAAATGTTTTTCTCCTGTCAGGCCATCGTCAGTGAGCCGCTGCATTCTGCTCCATTCTTTTCATGAGGTGCAACAAGGAGCAGACAAAAACAAATGACAAAGGGCATGGACAAGAATGTCCCAGACCTGGAGGTGCTCCATTAGTGGCGCACTGCTACAGTCTTAGTGTGACAGGTGAAAAAAGATGACAGCACAGACTATTGGCCGTGATATTGTCTCATTGTCCTTGACCAGCTTGTGTGTGTGAATTTAACTGAAATGAAAGCCTGGAATTTAGTTGCTCCTGCCAATGCATCTTGTCTCAGGATTTAGTCACATTTTAACATTTCAGTCGTTAGTTAATGTTAACTTAATGTTAATGTTAGTTAAAGTATTTACTAATATGAAGAAACTGTGAATAATACATATGGTTAAACTTTACAGTAAGGTTGTATTAATTCATGTTACTTAATGCATTTACTGACATGAAAAAAATTACATTTATTACAGTATTTATTCATGTTAGTTAATGAAACTACAGTTGTTTATTGTTAGTTCATATTAGTGCATTAACTAATGTTAACAAGCATGAATTTGGATGTTAATAATGCATTAGTAAATGTTGAACGATCTTTACTAAATACTGTACTAGTATTGTCCATAATTAGCTCATTTTAGTAAATACAGACCTTATTGTAAAGTGTGACCTCACATTTAATACAGTACTTATTCATCTTTGTTGATGTTCATATTCTATACTTTGTTAATGCAAAGCTTTGTCCACTTTTTCTAAGCTAACCTGTTTATGAATAAACATTAAAAAATAGATTCAACAAGCTACTGTAAATATTCCTCAGAGATTTTGCTCCATATTGACATGATAGCATCACGCAGTTGCTGCAGATTTGCAATCCATGATGCCAATCTCCCGTTCCACCATATCCCAAAGATGCTCTATTGGATTGACATCTGATGACTGCAGGGGCCATTTGAGTACAGTGAACTCATTGTCATGTTCAAGAAACCAGTCTGAGATGATTCGCGCTTTGACAGGTGCGTTATCCTGCTGGAAGTAGCCATTAGAAGATGGAGACACTGTGGTCATAAAGGGTGGACATGGTCAGCAACATTACTCAGGTAGGCTGTGGCGTTGATGTGACTTTTCTGTTGTTGATGCCAAATTCTGACCCGACCATCAGAATGTGGAGACTCATCAGAATGGAGACTCATCAGACCAGGCGACGTTTCTCCAATCTTCTATTGTCCAGTTTTGGTGAGCCTGTGTGAATTGTAGCCTCAGTTTCCTGTTCTTAGCTGGCAGGAGTGGCACCCGGTGTGGTCTTCTGCTGCTGTAGCCCATCTGCCTCAAGGTTGGACGTGTTGTGTGTTCAGAGATGCTCTTCTGCAGACCTCGGTTGTAACGAGTGCTTATTTGAGTTAATGTTGCCTTTTTATCAGCTGGAACCAGTCTGGCCATTCTCCTCTGACCTCTGGCATCAACAAGACATTTGCGCCCACAGAACTGCATCTCACTGGGTATTTCCTCTTTGTCTGACCATTCTCTGTAAACCCTAGAGATGGTTGTGCGTGAAAATCCCAGTAGATCAGCAGTTTCTGAAATACTCAGACCAGCCCGTCTGGCACCAACAACCGTGCCACGTTCAAAGTCCCTTAAATCTCCTTTCTTCCCCATTCTCGTGCTCGCTTTGAACTGCAGCAGATCGTCTTGAGCAAGTCTACATGTCTAAATGCATTGCGTTACTGCCATGTGATTGGCTGATAAGAAATTTGTGTTAACGAGCAGTTGGATAGGTGTACCTAATAAAGTGGCCGGCGAGTGTATATATAATATCAAAAGCTTAATGTGTAACTCAGTGCGTTATATTTAAATTCTGAACCAATTTTTTGCCTTTTTTTAGCTAATTAATCTGTAATATTTAGAATTTGACCTTTTATTATGACTGCCTCAGTACATTAACCCACATACAGATTTTCTCTGTAATGTTTTCTATAGGAGGAAACCATTATATTTCATGCCTTTACACGCGTCTCTCTTATATTATGGCCATCTGCAGGTCATATTAATCATTTCTTTTAATTAATTAATAATAGTCACATCTGACCTTTAAATATTAACAGCAAACCTCAAAGCGAACCATTTGTGTGGATTGCAGAATATTGGAGAGTGCAGGTGGAAATTACATGCAATTCCAAATGTAATTCTCCTCTCTGCATGATGTAGCAAGATGCAGCTATATGTGTGACTATTAAATGTATGTTCACTAAAAATAGGTTGCAAATGACGTCAATTGTAGAGCTAGCGCAGGTGTCTGATTGTGCAGCCAGACACTATTGCATAAACCCTGCTGAAACTTTACCATTGGAGATCTCGTGTTGATAGCCGATGAAATGCCACCTGGAAAATTTGAGACGTATCACTGAAACATTGGATGATTCCAAAGGATTTGTGTGTCAAGTTCATCTAAAAGCTCAAGCAAACTAATAAGGCCTATCAACAAACTAAGTCTGCTAATAGAAGCTTTATGCTGAATCTACACTGATAAACATATATGACAAGCATTTAAGAAACAGAAGAAAATGGACAGGCGGCACGGTAGCTCAGTGGTTAGCACTGTGACCTCACAGCAAGAAGATCGCTGGTTTGAGTCCCGGCTAGGCCAGTTGGCATTTCTGCATGGAGTTTGCATGTTCTCCCCATGTTGGCATGGGTTTCCTCCAGGTGCTCCAGTTTTCCCCACAGTCCAAACACATGCGCTATAGGGCAATTGGGTAAGCAAAATTGTAATTTGATGCAAAGATAAAATAATACATACATAAATACATATAAATGTTCAAAAAGTCATACGTTTTTATTTTTATTTTAAATATTAAAATCGTTCCAGCATTTCGATGACTGTTAGAGGTGCAGTATGTAAGTTTGACACCCAGTGCTTAAACTAGGTATTGGTTCAAAACACACGCAAACACAGGTTTCCAGATTGATGACACCAACAGGAGCGCGCCTGACCATCGAGTCTAAAGGCTGATTTAAGTCGCATTATAAATAAAAGCAATCGATAAGCCTGGTTTATACTCGATGCATTGGCTTGAGTGCGTGCGATGAATGTGACATCATCAGAGACTTTGTGGACGTTCCCTCTGGGTGCGTGTGACATGATTTCAGCTGGCGGAGCGTACGAAAATTTTTGAGACTCGAGCAAACAGTTTGCTCACACTGAAAAACGTGTTGCTTGCAAAACTGTTGCTAACTATTTATTTGTGTTGAATTTAAACAAACAAATTAAATTTAATAATGTTCAACTTAAATTGTTTGTTTAAATTTAGCCCAAATAAATTGTTTACAACCACTTAATGTAAAAAAAAATTGAGTAAATCCAAGGAATAATTTTTTTCAGCGCACCGCCACATTTGATTTGAGTTGAATATGAATCACTTTGAAGAGATTTTGTCTGAAATAGGAACGACTGTACAGACATCTTTAGGATAAATCCATGCGTGATCATAGGGAGAACCAGATGACCAATAATTCTTGGCTAGAAATTGCAACAGCCGTGAAAAAGAAGGAAGGTTTTTTTAAAAAGTTTAGAAAAACTTGAATGATAAGTTTGTTAAAACCAAAAAGAGAGGTCATGCAAAAGTGGAGACTCCTCTGGTTTTAGTAAATAATTACACAATATGTTTTTCTACCATCATTTACACTGATGATGTATATATTACAATTTTACTAAACTAAAATGAAATCACAAGTTCTTTGATAATTGGAAAGGAATATTTGAACCTGTAGGTTTACAATATACTGATGCCCTGTTTGTCTAGGCTTTACTTGTGATAATGGTCAGGAATGTTGGACCATTATTACCTTTTGAGCGTATAAGTAGAGGACAGAAACTAGCCAGAGAGTAATGTGTGAATTGTGGAGCAGGCTAAATAAAAATAAAAACTCTGTATTTTTTAGTAATTGTACTTTTTTGCTTTTATTCTTGCCATAATAAAATATATATTTGTAGAGCAACCCATGTTCTTGTAACACGTGGATGACAGAGACAACGTTAGGATCCAAGTGCCGGTTTATTCTGTAGTCAGGCAAGCAAGGGTCAACACAGGTGCAAACAGATGAATAAAGGCAAATCCAGAATCGTAGTCACTATAACAGGCGAGAGGTCAGAAGGCAGGCAGTGAACATGGACAAACAGACAAACTTGGCAAGGGTCAAAACACGGAGAAACAAGACTCAGGAAAACGCGTTGAATTGTCACTTTACAGGTAAACAAGACTAGGCCATGGAAATGAGAGTGTGTGCTGTTTAAGTAGTGTCTGTAATCAGTCTTTGACAATGCTCAGGTGGTGCGAGTGTAATCAGTAGAGACTTGGAGCAGGTGTGAGTATGTGTGTGGCATGACTGAATATGTAGTCTATAAGATGTAGTCCATGTGAAAGTAAGTTCTTACCAGCGACCTCTGGTGGTTAGAGATCGCTGGTAATCATGACAGTTCTGTTGTCAATAATATTTTAATAATAGGTAGAACTGTCCGGGATATGAACAAAAGTTTGGTTTTAAAAAAATCTTGAATGGTTATAAAAATCATTATAATCATTAAAATAATTCATGAAAATAATAAAAATAATTAGTTTAAAAATCTTCAATGATATTAATGATATGATGTAGTTCCGGAAACTTTCTATATCTCTGTTTATCCGTCTGATTGTGGGTACAGTGGGTTTCTTTTGCCCCCTGTCGTTTTAAAGAATACCACTACAACGATCGCGTTAAGTATAAAAGCCTCGTCCGTTTCGTGAGGTGCGTGCAAAGTAAGTGGAGGTTAGCGACGCGGAGCCAGGCAAAGGTCTAAATTAGGTTATAGAAGGAATATTTTCCACATTAAAAGGAGTTTTTGTCCTAACCAACACCTGAAATCTATATTTTAGAAACGGGTTCAATATCTTACAGGTGAACAACAGAAAACTGACAATGATCAGCTCAGGTACACCTCATGTGCTTTATTCAGTGTTAAATGCTGATAATGCGACATTTACTGAAAGCAGCAGCAGATAGTTCACCTCAGATCTGGAAAATAAAATAAAGCATTAAACTTTAGAACTAAGACTAACCGTGATTCAGTGTTGGAGTGCAGTGAGTGCACTATTCTGTGCTTCTGAATGACAGTATTTATATTTTTCAGGTCCAGTGCAGCCAAATTGCTTATCACTGCGTATTTTGTAACGAAGCGTGTTGTTAGGACACAATGTAACCTGCTCACCTAATGTTTATGTTCGTAATATTTATATTTTTTGCTAATTAATAACCACCTCATGTGGAACTCTGAATCTCCGTCTCATTTCGGAGTCTGCTACTGTCCACCGGAGGTTGCATTTTGGTCACGGATGCACACTTTGAGAGCCTTCATGACTGAATGAATGAAATACACTGTTTTCCACCAAGGTGCTGAAATATAATTGGCTAAACTGGCATTGGGCAGGTTAAAGGGACCAAAACAAAGACAGAAGACAGAATGTTCACTTAGCATGTTTCTGAACTATCTGCAAACATATTCTGGTGTTTTTATGCTTTAGAAAAGGTCAAAAACGTACACACAGCACCTTTAAACATCTATTATAACCATCTTGTGATAAGGGCCCATAGCATTTCTAATGATAGCATTGCTAATAACACATTTTAAACGTCCTTTTTTATTTAAAAAAATAATAATTAAGATGATTTTCGTAGTTACTTATGCCCTGTTTCTCAGTAGCAATTGAAGGTGACTTAGGGAACCCATGCTGCTAATCGATACGATGCTGAATTGATTTTCCTTCACCCTTCAGATCGGCTGTAAGGTGGCAGTGACGCTCTTCTTGTACTTCTTGGCCACTAATTATTACTGGATTCTGGTGGAAGGCCTGTACCTGCACAGCCTTATCTTCATGACCTTCTTCTCAGACAGGAAGTACCTCTGGGGCTTCACTCTGATTGGTTGGGGTGAGTAAACATCTTCGCTCTTCTCCAAAAACACGTAATTATCCAGGTCTGGCTACAGACGCACATGCACATCCAAAGATTTGATTACGTTTTCCCTTTAGATACAGTTAAAGTCAGGATTATTATACTTTTTCCCTTAATTTCTGTTTAACGGTATGATTTATGTTTCAGCACTATTCTGATCATAATAGTTTTAATATTTCATCTCTAATGACTGATTTATTTTATCTTTGCCATGATGACAGTAAATAATATTAGACTAGATATTCTTCAAGACACTAGTATTCAGCTTAAAGTGACATTTAAAGGCTTAACTAGGTTAATTACGAGGAAGGTTAGGGTAATTAGGCAAAGGGGCTAATAATATTGACCTTGAAATGGCTTTAAAAAAATAAAAACTGCTTTTATTCTAGCTGAAATAAAACAAATAAGACTTTCTCCAGAAGAAAAAATATTATAGGAAATACTGTGAAAAATTCCTGAATCTGTTAAAGATGATTTGGGAAATACAGGAGGGCGAATAATCTTGACTATATTCTGTGCATGTGTTGGTAAATGAAAGTGATTGGTTAATATTTTTATTCTTGTGGAATTATTTTAAGGTGTTGTTAATGGTTTCCAGTGTGGACATTTTGAGGACATTTTCAGAAATATTATGGACTCCTCAGCTCCTGCATTGTACACACTGTGCGGAAAACATGGACATGCACAGCGCATACAATGTGGATGCTGTGGAGCCGAGACTCCTCTGTTGCAAAGCCAGGAATCAACAATTGGAGGCTTTTTTTGCTTTGATATTTCACATTTATACTCAGATGTGCATAAATACAATCAGTTATTAAACTAGCTACTATTCATTCATTTCCTTCGGTTCAGTCCCTATATTAATCAGGGGCTGCCACAGCGGAATGAACCACCAACTATTCCATTCCACCAACTATTATATTTTACACAGCGGATGCTCTTCCAGCCAGAACATGCAAACTCCACACAGAAATGCCAACTGACCAAGGCATGACTCAAACCAGAAACCTTCTTGCTGTGAAGCGACAGTGCTAACCACTGAGCCACTGTGCCGCTCCTAGTTAAATAAATTTTAATAAACATGAAAATCAAGAGAAACCTAAAAAAATCTTTAATAAATGTTGAAGTTGTGTTATTTGTGTTTAGTTTTACTCGTTTGAATTTAATTGTATTATATTTCTATTCCTAAAGATGTTTTTCAAATGAATGACATCTACTGTGATGTTTTGAATGACAAAATGAAGGAAACTGAACTGATGTATGGTGTTTTATTGCTTGTTTTTCAGAATGTCAAAAGTCAAGGCCAATCATTTCCAGTGGGTTCTGTAATGATAATAAATGCACATGTCCTTGTATTTCTTTACACAGGTGTTCCTGCGATGTTCGTCACCATCTGGGCGAGTGTAAGAGCCACACTAGCTGACACTGAGTGAGTCTCTGAGTAAATATGAAAGATCCACTTTCAGATGTTACTATCACACAGTAAATTTGAAATCCAGAAATTAACACCAATCGAGTTAATTTCAACACTTTAAAAGTGTATATATGGGAACCACCCGCAAAGTGTTAATTCAACACTTTCAAAAGTGTTGCCAGTGTCAAAATATTACCACTATAAGAGTGAAGTATTAAAACCAATGCAGATAACAACAACACTGCTACAGAGCTAGGAGGAACTTTGTTGCACGCTCTGGAAGAGTTAAAATCCTACACTGTTCTGGAGTTGACCTTCTTAAAAATAATAATAAATAAATAAATAAAAATCACAGTCTCTTCAAGCTTATAGGAATCAAATATTACATCACTTAAATGTTGACAGAACTGTTTAAGAAATTTTACTTTTTAAGCAATTAAGTTAGTTTTAAGGATGTCTATTAATGTGCTCCAAAACAGTGATACAATTCGTGTTTAGAAGATATAAAACCCATATAAACATGTAAAGCTTGTCACTTCCGCCTAAATAGATCAACGGTTTTACTCGCATCACCGCATATTTCAGTTTCTCATCAAATCTTCTGACCAATTAAATGCTTTCTAGTATCTGGCATGCCCCGCCCTCTTCTTCTCATTGGCATTTCTTTTGATACTCTCACTGTCAGAGCTGTGATAAAAACTAAGGCAAGGCAAGTTTATTTATATAGCACATTTCATACACAGTGGCAATTCAAAGTGCTTTACACAAACAGGAATAAAAGAAACAAGTATAAGAAAAATAAACACAAATAATAAAAATGGTTAAAAAATATAATAAATAAGCATAAAAACAGATAAAATGTGTTATAAAAGAATGAAAAAGAAGAGAAAAACGTAATAGTTCGATCGGTCGGACGTAGCACAGTGCTCATTCAGTAAAGGCACAGCTAAACAGATGTGTTTTCAGTCTTGATTTGAACATGCCTAATGTTGGAGCACATCTGATCATTTCTGGAAGCTGATTCCAGCAGTGAGGGGCATAACTGAAAGCCGATTCACCCTGCTTTGACTGAACTCTTGGAATTTCTAGTTTATTTGATCTTTAAAATCTGAGTGATCTGTTAGGTTTGTATTCAGTGAGCATATCTGTAATGTATTGAGCTCCTAGGCCATTTAGTGATTTATAGACCAGTAATAATACTTTAAAATCTAATCTGAATGTAACTGGGAGCCAGTGTAAAGACCTGAGGACAGGTGTGATGTGCTCTGATTTCCTGGTTCTGGTCAGAATTCTGGCCGCAGCGTTCTGGATGAGCTGCAACTGTCTGACTGTCTTTTTGGGAAGGCCAGTGAGGAGGCCGTTACAGTAATCCACCCGTGCTGCTGATAAAAGCATGAACAAGTTTCTCTAAGTCTTCACTGG
>NC_079436.1:2373488-2393488 GCF_903798145.1 Danio aesculapii | reverse complement strand
TTCTGGAGAACAATGTTGTTATGTAAATGCACCTTAAATTGTCAGATTAAACTACAAAATAAATAAATTTAAAAAAAAAAGAGTTATTTAGTAAAGATCAGTTTGCTATAACTGAGACGGATAACCGAAACCTAAAATACAAGATACCTCCATCTTCTTTACACTGAGGTCATATATTTGCTCCAGTTTGTTGAAATATACTGTACTCGGGGTCGAGGTGAAGCCTCTCCTGTGGATCCCCCCTGATCTTATTACTCTTTTTAGACAAAGCACAGTCAGCATTTTGTCAAGGTGTAATGCTGACTGCGAAAAAAAATACAGGCAAGGCTAATCCCTGTAACACTACTGTTTTTTTTCTCCACACTTGTTTTAAGAATGCTAATCACATCTGGAATGAAATCAAATTACTGCCACATTAAATTAATCAAATTAGAGATGCTAATACAATATTTCATGGCACTTTGATGACTGCTGAAGCGTTTATTCAACATTTGTTCCTCTGACTGTTCTTTTTGATTTATTATTATTAATTTTTTTATGGAAATAAACTAGCAGTTGAAGTTAAGAATGATTTGCTTAAACATCTTTTGCATAAACTGTATGCTATTAGCATATCAAACCTGCAGTACAGAAAGGAAATGATAGTACTGAATAAGAACACTTGATATTAATGTGTTTTTTAATGATGTGCCCCAAGGTTCAGCACTGGGACCACTAATATTGATCTATTTATGTACATAACCTAACAGTATGCTTATGACATTATATGTGCCATCCTAAATCTACATCTGATCTTCTTCAAAAAGCAGCTAATCTCAGTCTGAGTGCAACATACTGCGTTATAAGACTGGATATCAGATACTACATTAATAAAGTCATAGGATTGTGGTACCAGACAACCTCAAATCTAATACTTGTGTGGAAACGATTCTGACAAAAGTCTAGTCATCGATTCCAGTTGTAAGAGGAACAAATCATAACTTGACTTCTTGTTGATCATTTGGAAAAGTGGCAGAAGGTGGATTTTTCTGATGGATCATCTGTTGATTGCATCCCAATCATCATCAATACTGCAAAAGACCTACTGGAATCCACATGGACCAAAGATTCTCATGGAAATCAGTCAAGTTTGGTGAAGGAAAAATCATGGTTTGGGGTTACATTCAGTATGGAGGTGTATAGAGAGATCTGCAGAGTGGATGATCAACATCAACAGCCTGAGGTATCAAGACATTTGTGCTGCCCATTACATTACAAACCACAGGAGAGGGCAAATTCTCCACCAGGATAGCGCTCCTTCTCATACTTCAGCCTCCACATCAAAGCTCCTGAAAGCAAAGAAGGTCAAGGTGCTCCAGGATTGGCCAGCCCAGTCACCAGACATGAATATTATTGAGAAGTCAAGTTTTTATCTGTTGTTCCTAAAACTTGGATAGAAGACAAGACTTTTGTGGAAATCAGAATATTTAATGTGTGTTTTTTTTAAGTGTGCCTCAAGGTTCAGCACTAGGTCCACTTTGCTCTGTTTATATAAGTAACCTAACATTTTTATGACATTATATGTAACATTAAATCTACATCTGATCTTCTTCAAAAAGCAGCTAATCTCAGTCTGAGTGTAACATACTGCGTTATAAGACTGGATATCAGATACTACATTAATAATGTCAGACTATTTTGCTACCAGACAAACACAACAGTATAAGTGTTGGCTTATTTCCAAACTGCCATTTAAACCACACAGTTTATTTTCAGATCTTGCTTTACATATAGTTTATCTCACTCTTAATGAATTAGATTTTGTTCTGCGAATCATAATGCATCAAAATATCATCTAGTATTACACAGTTTTACACTCTTAAATTGCAATCTCTACTCAAAAGAAGACATATTTATTGGCTTCAAATTATATTAAAATAAATTAATTTAAATTATCCTTCCTGACTCCTTTAAATTATGAAGATTTAATTAATTTTAGCAAAGCTATTGCCGTGTGTGTGTTTGTGTGTGTGTCTTAATAAAACAAATTAATTAAAATGTAATGATGTTCATCTAAAACTGCAGGGTATCTGTGAGGTTATCTGAAATAAACAAAATCACAAGGTCAGTATAAAAAGATATGCATTTATGGGGACACCACATGTGTGTGTGGATGAAAATCACCATAGAACTCAGCACTCATTCATAGAAAATAGCTTGCTTGCATTGAAAAATAAGGTCTGCAATGATCTGAAATTAAAGCATTAAAGCACATTTACTGAACAAAAAGACAGCCTCCTATAGCTCCTATAACTGCAGCTGAGGGACCATCCTATTCTTCTGGGGTGTATAAATGGGATTATGATTTTGTAATACTGAGTGCTTTACTACAGGGTTATTTAGATTACCATTGTCACAAGTAAAATACCCTACATATTAAATGAAGTATGCTGAACATAATATTTTTTTACTGTTCAGAGCATATTATAATGTATTTCATATTCACTAATGTAAAGAAATAGAGTTACCAGAAATTTGAATGACTTATTTTTACTCCAGTGTAATTGAGAAATCTGAATGGTTGCCGAGAAACACAGAGACACCGTGGTGCAGTAAACACTGATGTAATGAGGTCACAGGTGTGTGTTTCTGCAGTCATCTTTCAACACCAAGAAGAGGCTCAACCAATCATAGTCAAGGACCAAAAGCATCCAGATGTTTTACTGTCATATTACAACATATATAAAGTTCAATCCTATTTAGTTTGATTACTTGTATAGCTCTTTTCACAATAATTATCCTTCACAAAAGGTGCACATCATTACATAACAGTCAATATCAGAAATGTTAAGGAGTTGTGTAAAGGGTTGGCAGTATATAGTTAACCTGCAGGTATATATGGTGTCCTTCCAAAACAAATAATTTGTATATATATATAATAATAATACATGTTCAATGAAGTGTGTATTGAGAACTTTTGATCTCTTCAAGTCATTGTAGGGTTGGTATCATCTCTGATCGAGTAGCACTGCACAATCTAGAGGATAGAGAACAAAGAAAAACAATTAGCGTAGCTGCTGTTCATAATTTATTTGCACAAGAGATATCAATGTAATGTAAAAGAATGCATTTAGAGTTAAATTTAACTAATCCTACAGTTATATGATGCACTGTCTATATGCTTAACTAAAAAGATACATTTTTAATTCCTATTATCTATAGTTTAGGAGCCATATATAAAAGTGCTCGACCTCCTTTAGTGGGCCATCTTGGTTTTGTCAAGCGCTCATAAAGACTCTCAAAAACAATAACCTTTGTATTTAAAATGACGTAACTGAGAGAAAGACACTTAATGACAATTGTCATAAGCATGTATGAAATCTCGTTCATTTTCATGTTCAGAAAACATTTAATTTTCATAATGTTCATAATTTAGTTGCACTAAATATATTCATGTAAAGTAAAAAAAAATACATTTAAAAAGTTTAATTTAACTGTATCCTTCAGTTATATGATGCATTGTATATATGCTTAGGTAAAAGTTACGTTTTTAATCTAGTTTTAAACTGAGAAAGTGTCTTGGACATTATCAGGAAGGCTATTCCAGAGTTTAGGAGCCATATATGAAAATGCTCGACCTCCTTTAGTGGACTTTGTTATTTTGGGTAACACTTGACACGTTTTTGACAGATTTATGCCATGTAATGTGGTCTTGGTAATGTCAAGTTGACATGACAAAGACATTGATATAAATTGCCATCTTGGTTTTGTCGAGTGGTCATATAAACATCTCAAACAATCAACTTCGCATTTAAAGCGACATAACTGAACGAATGATACTTAATAGCAATTGCAGTAAGCATGCATGAAATCTCATGTTCATGTTCAGAAATCAATTAGCATAGCTGCTGTTCATACTTTATTTGCACAAGATATATTAATATAATGTGAAAGAATGCATTTGTAGAGTTGAATTTAACCGTATCCTATTGACCTTATTCTTCAATGCGGAAGTGCGCGCATTTTTGCGATTGTTTTAGAACTTCTGATTCAGTTGCCTATGGGAGAAATAACTAGAAATAATAAACGGCAAAAAACGGTCAAACTACTTACTCTACAAACAAGTGTTTGCATTACAATACAGACAAAGTAGAATAATATAATAAGAAAATATCAGTTTGCAACACCAAGCAGCAAACCGAGCTGTTTTTAACCTTTAAAAATGAATGAAAGTGAATGAGACCGGAAGTTTTGAGCCAAAATGATTCAAATGGCTGCGCCCACTCGTACGCAGAGAATAAGGTGAATATAATAGATTGTGTATATTCTTAACTAAAAAGATACATTTTTAATCTAGTTTTATACTGAGAAAGTGTCTTGGACTATCTATTCCAGAGATTAGGAGCCATATATGAAAATGCTCGACCTCCTTTAGTGGACTTTGTTATTCTGGGTAATTTTTGACACGTTTATGACAGATTTATGTCATGTAATGTGGTCTTGGTAATGTTAAGTTGACATGACAAAGACATTGACAGGATTTGCCATCTTGGTTTTGTCAAGTGGTCATACAAACATCTCAAAAACAATCACCGTTGCATTTAAAATGACATAACTAAATGACAATTGTCATAAGCATGCAGGAAATCGCTTTCAGAATTGTTGCAAACAGTTTATATAGGCTGAATTTTTTTAAAAATCCCATTTATTAATGTTCAACTTAATTTGTTTGTTTAAATTCAGGCCATATAAATTATTTGCAACTGCTTACCTTAAAAAAACTGAGTAAATCTTATGATATCATTTCTTTAGTGCACACAGATTGACAAAAGAACTGTTAAATTCACAGATATTTTCCACACTCTTTAGGTTCAAGCAGAAATCAAGAAGTCCTGGAATAGAAGGACTCTTGCTCTGGACTTCAAGAGAAAAGCCAGGAGTGGCAGTAACACATACAGCTATGGACCCATGGTTTCTCACACCAGTGTTACGAATGTGACGGCGCGGGGTCCGCTGGCCCTTCACCTCACCACCCGACTGGGGCCCGTCACCATTAACGGCCACAGAAACCTTCCGGGATACGTGAAGAACGGCTCCGTCTCAGAAAACTCCATCCCGTCTTCGGGTCACGAGCTCCACATACAGGAGGAAGAGCCTTCAAAGAACTTCCAGATGGAGAAAACCATTCCAGTGGTGGAGGAGGAAAGAGAAACCGTCATGTGACTTTACTGATGGACAAATGCTAGATATATTGAAGGATTCAATATAGGACAATATAGTCCTTCGCTTCTCAGGATTTCCTTACAATTGCTGTTGTTGGACCATCAGCTGGAGACACAGAGAAAGACTGGAGAAATGAGCCACGAGTCTGGAAGCTTCTACAGCATCTTCACCAGCAGCATTTGGAGGAGGAGAACAGATTTTGCTTTGGATTTTTTTATTTTAGATATTTGCATCGTAGACAAGCAACTGCGGTGCTTTCAGGTCGTCATATCACCTCCATACATGAAGAAGGGTGAGTTTGCATCAGGATCACGTCATATGAAGCATCGTGAGACCGTCAATTGTAAATAAGACTCTCATGTTATTTTTAAATGCGTAATGTTTTTGATCAGCACTAATGTCATCTTATTTACACTAGTCCAAACAGATGCCAGTAGAGGCCATCTTTGTATTATTTTAGCAGTCTTTTATTTAACAGTAGAAAATGTGATATTTAAGCCTTGAGCGTTTGCGTCTCATTTGTTGCCAAATCTCGCCACGCTGTGTTGACCATAAAAACAAAAGGTGATTCCCTCTTGAGATTGCTTTATTGGCAGTGATAATGAAGTGATTTTGCCACTGGTGTAATGTCGACAATTTTTATTTTGTTAATAATGTTTATTTTGTTTGTAAGTGTGTGCTTTTCGTTTTCAGGCTAATGTTTGGGCTGCCTTAACCATTCAATACATCACAGCTAAGCGATCACTTATATTTTGGTCAATAATTAGATTTGTTCTGGTATGGTTCAGAGTTGCTAAGCTATTTTGAGTGGTTCCAGTTTGAATATGACCTCTTACCCCTTATTAACCTTTGTGTAATGTTCAAATTGACTATCCTTTCATTATGTTGGGGGCTGTTTTTGCCCCATTGACTTCCATTATAATTGATTGCAAAGCCATGACACCATATAATCATGGGTTCTTGATGTTGGTAGTTTTCCCTGTTGAGAAGAGGTAAATTTACTCATTTTAATAGTTGATTATCAGTTGGCAGCATCAACCCTTTTGATAGCATGCATGAAATCTGTCATATTCATGTTTAGAAAACAATTAGCGTAGCTGCTGTTCCTGATTTATTTGCACAAGAGATGTTAATGTAATGTGAAAGAATGCATTTGTAGAGTTGCGAGGGACCTTGTCACCAATTCTGTTCATAATTTTTATGGACAGAATTTCAAGGCCCAGCCTTGGGCTGGAGGGGGTCCGGTTCGGGGACCACAAGATTTCATCTCTGTTATTCGCAGACGATGTTGTTCTGTTGGCTTTATCGAACATGGACCTTCAGCATGCACTGGGGTGGTTTGCTGCCGAGTGTGACGCGGCTGGGATAAGAATCAGCACCTCCAAGTCCGAGGCCATGGTGTTCCACCGGAAAAAGGTGGTTTGCCATCTCCAGGTTGGAGGAAAGTCCTTACCCCAGGTGGAAGAGTTTGAGTACCTCAGGGTTTTGTTCACAAGTGAGGGAAGGATGGAACGTGAGATTGACAGGTGGATTGGTGCAGTGGCAGCAGTAATGTAGTCGATGTACTGGTCCGTTGTGGTGAAGAAGGAGCTGAGCCGAAAGCCAAAGCTCTCGATTTACCGGTCAATCTACGTTCCTACGCTCACCTACGGTCATGAGCTTTGGGCCAGGACCGAAAGGACAAGATCTCGGATATAAGAGGCTGAAATGAGTTTCCTTCGAAGGGTAGCAGGCCTTTTGGATAAGATGAGGAGCTCTGACACCCGGGAGGAGCTCGGAGTAGAGCCGCTGCTCCTCCACATCGAGAGAAGTCAGCTGAGGTGGCTCGGGTATCTGTTTCGGATGCCTCCTGGACGCCTACCTAGGGAGGTGTTCCAGGCATGTTCCACCGGAAGGAGGCCTTGGGGAAGACCTAGGACACGCTGGAGGGACTATGTCTCTCGGCTGGCCTGGGAACGCCTCAGGATCCCCGCGGAGGAGCTGACGGAAGTGTCTGGGGAGAAGGAAGTCTGCGGTTCTCACTTAAGACTGCAGCCCCCATGACCCGGCCCCGGAAAAGCGGCAGAAAAATGAATGATGAATGTTCTGAGAGGCTTGTTTTTATTTTCTCAAACATATCAGGGTAAGTGTGCAAAGATCTCTCTCACACACTATACTCTATATAGAAGCCAGAAACTAAGCTTTTTTACAGTGTAACTGATGATCAACAATAAAAATCACAAACTGTACCAGCAACAATCAAGAATGCACGATTAAATGCTGTCATGGCTTTCGGGATCAAAATATTTGATGATAATGGATGTCAATGGGGCAAAAAAACAGCCACCAATATAACAAAAGGGTAGTCAATTTGCCTAGATTGTATTTTTGAGTTTTTGGAAAAATTCCAAAAGCGTTTTCCCAAAATATGTGTCAGAGTAAGATTTGTCACCAAAGATCATTTCATTTGCTGAAACACAGAGAAGGTTGTGGCCAAATTAAGCCTCAAAATCAGCCCAGAGTGGATGAAAACATCCCCAGCAGCACACAAAGGTTCAATTTAGGTAGCTTTCAGTGTGAAACGGATGCGTTTTATAAGCCCTTTTTTATTGTTCAAATGGGAAAATCATTAAATAGGTTCAGTCTTAAATGGATCACTTGTGCAATACAAGTCCACAAGACTTGTAGGCCTTCCTATCCATCATTGAAGCTTTCAGAAGGTTTGCAGGTGCTCCCTTTGTGGCTGTTATTCTGCTCACTCATTCATCATGAAAGTGCAGACCTAAAGGACAAGGGATCATTTGGGACCGACCCATAGTCTGATTAACTATAAGCAATAAACAAAGTTCATTTAATTCACTGAATTAAGACAATAAAAAAGTGTAAATACCATCAGCAAATGACCAAGAATGAACATCCAGATCTAAATCTAATTTATATATCTAACATATCTAATTGTATGCCGTACACTTTTCTCTCAGTAACCCCCCAAAAAATATGAAAGCATTTAGGAAATCATATGATCATAGGAAAATGGACATTTATGAATGAATTGACCTGCATCATGCTGACAGATTAGCTCATTAGACTTACTCAATTGAGTATAGTGACAATAGTGTAGTGGACAATAGTGTAAATGAATCCATTCTCTGTAGCATTATAGTACAGTGTTATTGTTCCTGGAGCTTTATATTCATGTAATTCATGTTCATTGAAGCATTGAGGCACATTTTTTATTATTTTACTGGTGAAAAATATCCCATATTCATCTCAAAGGCTTTCACAAACAACCTAGGAAATCTGGAAGGGCTTTTTGTTTATGTTGCATTACAAGCTGTTCACACATTGGCAGTAAACAGAGCTTTAATATATTCTTACATGCAGCCTCATTTAACAGGACACACGATTTGAGGCTTCGTTTGTGTGTAGAAAAGTGAGAACTGGTCTTAATATTAAAGATAAACCCAAATGAAATACAGTAAAAATAATAATTTTACAATATATATATACACTTAAAATATTGCTAGTTTAGCATTCAACAAATTAAAAGTGATTAATATTTTCAGTAATATAAAGAAGATAAATGCAGAACAAATACTGATCTGTTGACAGCTATTAAAATGAATTACTGTATATTCTTTGGCAACACCTCACTTACTGTACTGTCCTTTTATCCTCTGTTATTTCTTTTACTTCAAAAACTCTTGGCTTTCTAGTAAATAAGTTACAGGTATGATGAACCGTACTGTACGATTTTCAGGGAATTCATGGATAAAATCCTCTCGAGAGCTGTTTACTGAATATATTCCTCACTTTCCCCCATTATCACATAATGAATGACTCTCTTATATGTTTATGTATAGATTTCATCTTGAAAAGCCTTCTCGTGCTATTACAGTCACAGTCGGGCGTTTATATAATGTATGTTATTATGGTATGTGAGAGGATCAGGCCAAATTACAGTCGTTTTTATTTTTAGTTCCTGCAGCCATTAGAAAGTAAAGAGTGTGCGCAGGGATTTCACCCAAATCAGTGTTTTCAGCCTGATCCATGAAGAAAATGTAACCATTTTAAGTTTTGTCAATTTAGTAGCTAATTCGTACGAGTTCAGTCATACGAATATGTATGTTTTTTTAAAGGAGGCGTGGCCTAAATCAAACCCCACCCCTAAACCCAACCGTCATTGGGGGATGAGCAAATCCTACTAAAATGTATGAATAAGATCATACAAATTAATATGAATTAGCCACTAAATCAAATAGTTACGAATTGACGTTAGCGTTGATTTTACTGCATGTGCGAGGATCATGCCAAATTACAGTCGTTTATATTTTTAGTTCCTGCAGCCATTAGAAAGTAAAGAGTGTGCGCAGGGATTTCACCCAAATCAGTGTTTTCAGCCTGATCTCATGAAGAAAATGTAGCTATTTTAAGTTTTGTCAATTTAGTAGCTAATTCGTAGTTCGAGTTCAGTCATACGAATATGTATGTTTTTTTTTAAAGAGGCGTGGCCAAAACCAAACCCCACCCCTAAACCCAACTGTCTTTGTGGGATGAGGAAATCCTACAAAAATGAATACGAATCAGATCGTACAAATTTATACGAATTAGCTGCTAAATCAAATAGTTACGAATTGGAGGATCATGCCAAATTACAGTCGTTTATATTTTTACTTCTTGCAGCCGTAAGAAAGCAAATAGTGTTTGCTAGGACTTTACTCAAGAGGAAACAACTTTTTACGTTTTGTAAGGTTAGCAGCTAATTCGTACAAGCTAATTTTGAAAATTTATGAGTTTTGAAAGAACGCGTGGCCGAAACCAAACCCCACCTCTAAACCCAACCATCATTGGTGGATGAGTAAATCTTACTAAAATGTACGAATAAGATTGTACAAATTCATACGAATCAACCACTAAATCAAATAGTTACGAATTGGCATGAGATAGCATTGGTATCACTGTATATGAGAGGATCACACCAAATTACAGTCGTTTATATTTTCAGTTCTTGCAGCAATAAGAAAGTAAAGAGTGTGTGCTGAGATTTCACTCAAGTCAGTATTTTCAGCCTGATCTCACAAGGAAACTTAACCATATTACATTTTGTAAGTTTAGTAGCTAATTCGTACGCGATAATTTTTAAAATACATCAGTTTTTAAAAGAAGGCATGGCCAAAACCAAACCCCACCCCTAAACCCAACCGTCATTGGGGGATGATCAAATCCTACTAAAATGTATGAATGAGATCAAACAAACTAATATGAATTAGCCACTAAATCAAATAGTTACGAATTGACGTTAGCGTTGATTTTACTGTATGTGAGAGGATCATGCCAAATTACAGTCGTTTATATTTTTTATTCTTGCAGCTGTAAGAAAGTAAAGAGTGTGTGCTGAGATTTCACTAAAGTCAGTATTTTTAGCCTGATCTCACGAGGAAGAGTAACTAGTTTACATTCTGAACGAAACGTTTTATACGATTTATACAAAATTGTACAAATTTTAAAAGAAGGCGTGGCCAAAACCAAACCGCAGCCCATTTCACAAGTCTGTATTTTCAGTCTAATCTTTTGAGGAAATGTAACTATTTTACGTTTTTCAGTTCAGACGTACGAAAATGTAAATTTTTAAAAAGGAGGTGTGGTCAAAACCCCACCCCTAAACCAAACCGTCATTGGGGGATATTGTACTAAAATGTTTGAATGAGCTCGTATAAATTCATATGAATTAGTCACTAAATCAAATAGTTACGAATTGACGTGAGAGATCGTGGGTATTGTATGTGAGAGAATCATGCCAAATTACATTCGTCATTTATATTTTTAGTTCCTGCAGCTGTAAGAAGATGAAAGGTATGTGCTGGGTTTTCACTCAAATCAGTATTTTCAGCCTGATCTCACGAGGAAACGTAACTATAATATGTTTTGTAAGTTTAGTAGCTAATTTGTAAGAGTTCAGTCGTACAAAAATATACGAATTTTTAAAATGAGGCGTGGTTTAAAACCAAACCCCACCCTTAAACCTGACCGTCATTTTTGGGATGTACAAAAATGTACAAATGAGATTGTACAAATTCATACGAATAAGCCAAGTTACGCATAGACGTGAGATATCGTTGGTATTACTGAGATGATCATGCCAAATTACAGTCATTGTTTATACTTTTAGTTCCTGCAGCCGTAAGAAAGTAAAGAGTCTGTGCTAGGATTTCCCTCAGGTCTGTATTTTTAGCCTGATCTCATGAGGAAACGTAACTATTTCAGGTTTTGTCAGTTTATTGGCTCATTCGTATGAATTCAGTCATACGAAAATGTACAATTTTTAAAAGGAGGCATTGCCAAAACCAAACACTACTCTTAAATCGTCATTGGGGGATGAGCAAATCGTACTAAAATGTATACGAAATGAATTAGCCACTAAATCAAAAAGTCACATATTCGGTGGTATTTTCGCGGTCTGTTATGTATAATCTAATGCTGCTTTTTGTTACTCCATGTACATACGTTAATATCGTGTTTACACAACACATCAAACATTACGAGCTAAATGTGTTCCTGTCTCTGGAATGTTAACGGCATGTCAAAGGAAAGTTAATCAAGAAAGAGAGAAAAACGTTTCAATTTCAAACATGCTCCAGTTTAATGTTACAATTGAAATAGACGTTTTTGCTTGTTTTGTTTGTTCTGAAAATTTAAGCTTGAATCTGAGAACAGACGACTTCTGTTGTATTATTTATAAAATGTCATCTATTTTTGCACTTTGTATGTCTTGGTGCTCAGTTGAGGTTGATTACGATATGATGGCTGGAAAGGATTGATGTGTCGTTAAGTTATTAATTATTGAAGTGTTGTGTAGATTTTATTTTTACAGCATTCAATAGCTGCTTTACAAAGTATTGCGCATTTTAGCATCACGCTTCATGTACTTTTTAGGAAAGATGCATTTGCAATGAATATTTTGACCAAAAAAAAGACAATTGCTTCAGCATTTACTGCTCTTTTCTGAATTACGACCAAGTTCCAAGCAGCATTAAAGCACTTGAGGAGTAAATGATGAAAGCTTTATGTTTTTAACTCTTCTTTGAATTTGTTTTAAAGTGCAGCTATCATGGATTATGAAAAGTTCTTGTTTTGGTCTTGGGAGTCTCTGAGAACAGGTAGACATGCTTAAATATAAAACAAACACACATTTTTATTGACATTCATTAATATTCCTTTGGCTTAGCCTCTTTATCTGAGGTCACCACAGCGGAATGAACCTCCAACTATTCCAGCATATGTTTTACGCAGCTTCCAGCCACAACCCAGTACTGGGAAACACCCATACACACACATTCTCACACACACTCTTATGCTGTGTTCACACCAGACGCGGAACACGCAGTTAAATCGTGCTCTTCACGTGTAAATAGACACGTGAACATTTGAGTTTACTCGCTTCATTCGTGCGTGAAAATTGAAACTTCAGAACAGATGCGGATTCGCGTCATGGGCATGGCTTCTGTCTGCCCTGTGACTGTAGCTTCGTTGCTAAATGGCTAACATGGATTTTATTGAGAAAATAACAGTGTTAATATGCTTTATGAAATCTGAAAAACAGCGTCGATACGTTTAGCGCCGTGTCTGAGTCCACTAGATCCTTTCAGAGGTGCATCCAGCTCTGTGAGCTCATAAACTCCTCCAGAAACTTAACCTGGATGACGAAGGCTTTCAGCTGTGCTTCTGACTGAGCCGAGCCCAGTTTGATGTACTGTTGTCGGCGTCGGCTGGAGGATTTCCCCCGGGACACCAACAACAGTCCCTACGTCACAATCAGGCCCCCACAAGAGCAAGCTCCTGATTGGTTAGCGTGGCGTGAATGTCCACTGAAGGTCAGATTTTTGAACTCCAGCGTTTCGCGCGTTAAGTGCGTCAAACATGCAAAATGCTCAATTCGCGCCAAGTCATTCGCGTGTATCGCGCTATTCGCACCGCGTAATTCATGCCATTTGCGCTGCGCCATTCGCTCAATTTGCGCCACGCGTATTGTGCCATTCGCGCGTATCACGCCACAGGATGTCTATTCGCGCTTTTGCACTGAATTAACATGTAAATCACTCACGCTTGATGCGCGTTCTGCGTCTGGTGTGAACACCGCATTACACTACAGCCAGTTTAGTTCATCAATTCCCCTATACCACATGTGTTTGAACTGTGGGGGAAACCTGGAGCACGCGGAGGAAACCCACACCAACACGGGGAGAACATGCAAACTCCATACAGAAATGCCAACTGGCCCAGCCGGGACTCGAACCAGTGGCCTTCTTTCTGTGAGTCGACATTGCTAACCACTGAGCCACCGCGCTGCCCTACTGACGCGTGATATGCATTTATTTTTCATGTTATTTGCGTAATGACTGCACAAGTCGCACAATAAAGTGTTTTTCTGAACCCCTCTTTGCATGATGCTAATTAGTCTGTTGTGATTGGCCTACAGCACATGTTGGATTGTGAATGCCCAACTAATGGATTATGAAGTGTTGAAAGGGGCTACACGGTGGATCAGTGGTTAGCACTGTCACCTCACAGCAAGAAGGCCGCTGGTTTGAGTCCTGTTGTCCGCTGGCCAGTTGTCATTTCTGTGTGGAGCTTGCATGTTCTCCCCGTGTTGGCGTGGGTTTCCTCCGGGTGCTCCGGTTTCCCCGACAGTCCAAACACATGCGCTATAGGGGAATTGATGAACTAAATTGCCCGTATTGTATGAGTGTGTGTGTGAATGTGAGAGTGTATTGGTTTTTCCCAGTACTGAGGTACAGCTGGAAGGTCATCCGCTGCGTAAAATATGTGCTGGAATAGTTGGCGGTTCATTCCGCTGTGGCGACCCCTGATGAACAAAGGGACTAAGCTGAAGGAAACTGAATGAATAACTTTACATGCGGTGCATGTTCAGATTCAGACTCTGCAGGGTGTTTTCATTCACTTAGAGCTGTGTGACGCACTGCATGAAAGAGCGTTTTCCGAAATCCATAATAGGGGCACTTTAAATGTGAAATTTCCTTTTGTTTGTTTGTTGATGTTGTTGTTTATGCTACATAAGTGAAACCGGGCCGTTCTGAGTACACCAGTGTTGTATTATTTAGTGCTGATCATGTGTATGGTGTGAATAAGAAATAAATGAAAGTGTATAATTAAGAGAATCATTTATTGTCACGATTTGCTATTTACAAATAAAATATTCTGTAAATGTACATTTATAAATTTTCTTACAAAAAATAAAAAATGGCGGATGAAAGTTGCGCGGAGACACCACTGAGGTGTGTGTAAGTGTTTATTTCTTCGCAGGCTTCTTGGCACCTCCTTTCTCCTCTGCTTTCTCTCCTCCTCCTTTTTTACCTTTCCCTCCGTCTGACGCTTCTTTCTTTGGTGCTCCTTTCTCTCCCTTCTCTCCTTTCTTCTTTGCCGGTTCCTCTTTCTCCTCTTCTTTTGCACCTTTTCCTTCCTTTTTGCTCTCTTTTTCCTTCTTCTTTTTCTCCTTTTCTCCGTCCACTTTTCCTGCAACGGTTGGCACCTCCTCCTTCACCTCAACCTTTGCCGCTAAACCAAAAACAGAAAAAGATTCAACAGTTATTAAATATTATTGACAACATTTTCACAAATACAAAAAATGGTGTTTGATTTACTATGAAAAATGTCTATTTTACAGTATCCATGTTACACACAATTTAATAAAAGACGCCAAACTATCAATAAAAAGATATATAAGATGAGCAGGAAAAGTAAAGGTCAGATCGCATGTAAAACTGAACAGATATACAGCTCTCATTTGTTTTATTCCTTACTTTAGGTCTCACCACAGCAAAATGATGATATGTGTACCGCTAACAAACATATATATGACTCTAAGCACACAGGTAAGATAACAAAGGAGTGGCTTCACAACATCTCCGTGACTGTTCTTGAATGGCCCAGCCAGAGCCCTCACTTAAACCCAATTGAGCATCTCTGAAGAGACGTGAAAACGTCTGTCCGCCAATGTTTACCATCCAACCTGATAGAACTTGAGAGGATCTGCAAGGAGGAATGACAGAAGATCCCCAAATCCAGGTGGTAAAAACTTGTTGCATCGACTCATGGCAGTGTTAGATCAAAAGGGGGCTTCAGCTAAATACAGAGCAAAGGGTCTGAATATTTAGGAGCATGTGATATTTCAGTTTTTATAAATCTGCAAAAATGTCAACAATTCTGTGTTATTCCTGTCAATATAGGCTGCTGCGTGCACATTAGAGAGGAAATAAAATAAATGATTTTAGCAAATGGCTGCAATATAACAAGAAATGTAAGGGGGTCTGAATACTTTCCTGTGTATACGACTGGCACTGTGTTTTTGACTTTAAGGGGCGGGAGGAACTACATTCCCATGAAGCTTTGCCAAATACACCATCACAATAAAGACAATTAAATATGAACCTATTAATTTGTTCTTGATTTTTTACTAGAAACCATACATTGTAGATTCACTGCTACACATATACACATATTTAAGTATATTAAGAATGTATGGGAAGTGAGAGTACATCATTATTAGGGTTTCATATAAGTGGGCGGAGCTAAACACCTACGCTCCTGGTCAAAAGTTTGGGTTCAGTCTGATTTTTAAGTGTGTTAAAATAAGCTTCTCCTGCTCACCAAGGCTGCATTAACTTCCTCAAATATCGTTCAAAAGTAGTTTATAATTTAACTTTATAATTTGTTCCAGTGATTTTAATGATTCATTTTCAGATTCAGTCGTGAGAGTCACATGATCCTTCAGAAATCACTCTGAAATTAATTATTTATTAATATTATTATTATTATTATTATTATTATTATTATAAATGGTAATGATAATAAAAGCAATAATGACTGGAGTAATAATTTCATTTGAAACTACATACAATAAGTAATAAATATTTAATAAATATTTAACCAATTTTTTATATTTAATAAATGCCATCTTGATGAACAGAATAATTTTATTTAAAAAATAAATAAAGAAAAAAAACTGACCCCAAATTTTTGAGCGGTAGTGTATTTCGGCATGTTTTTTCCTCTTTACAACTGATCTTCTGCCATTAGCGGTTCACACAGAATGGGTTTTTTCTTTCCAATGCGCTACTTCTCTATTGTTTTTCAATGTAAACATGCCCTTTACAGATGTATGTTACTGCTACGCTTGTGTCCTGCATCTTTTGAAGCTATGCGTTTTCTTAGACGCAATTTTAAGTTAAAAGAACTTCAACTTTCACAAGCAGCTGCACTCATCACTGTCAGTTCCATAGCAGTGGACCAATCAGAAGAGCTCAGAGGCGGGGTTTTGTTACAAAGTTTCTGTTTACAGGCACTCAGTGGCTGTGTCTAGATCAGTGTTTCCCAACCCTGTTCCTGGAGGCACACCAACAGTACATATTTTGGATGTCTCCCTTTTCTGACCCATTAACTTCAGGTGTTGGAGTCTCTTCTGATGTTATGATAATTATGATGTTATTGATTCAGGTGTGTTTGATTAAGGAGAGGTTGAAAATGTGTACTGTTGGTGTGCCTTCAGGAACAGGGTTGGGAAACACTGGTCTAGATACCCTCTCGTGCTTTCTGCTGCAATATTTTTTTCAAACTATTCTTAAGCGCTAATTCTTGTGTTTTCTAAAGCAAAGACAACTAACAACTAAACAAATGCTAAAGTCTATTTATCGGAGTATATTTTAATTACGTTACAACATTGATGCTGTAAAAGCAACCTTAAAAAGTAGAAAATAGTCAGATAAACCTTCCACCGGACGTTCAATATTGGTTGATAAACACTGGCTGTACATAAAGCCTCATATTGAGATTATAAAAAGCACAATAACCTTTTTTAAATGTATTCTTCTGTGTTAGGAACAAGCCTGTATTAATGCTATTTTAAAATCTGTCTAAAAATGTCTTCCTTGCTTTGCCAGACTCCTCCAGCACATATTGAGCAGACACACAGAGATGTTTAAAGAGCAGTGAGAATGGAGCAGACAGCCTGATGATGTCAGTTAATTACTTTCAGATTGATCAGCTGCTGAGTGCAGTCCTGAAAGACAAACACATCGTCTTATTGAAGAGTCTCCCAGTCTTTCTAGCAGTGCTCAATGTCTGATCTGACACAAGCTGAGAAAACCAGAGTAACAACATGATGCTTTACACATGCACACAAAACCTCATTCAGCCGTTTCCAAGCAAGCAGCTTCCTTTAATTCTTTGGACCCTATCATACACCCTGCACAATAAGACGTGTTTATCAATAAAATAGAAAGAAATAATATAAAAACAGATGAAAACAGCATAAAGACAGTTTTTCCATATTCCAAAACACCGGTGTATCATATTTTCTCATTTTACTCTGGGACTTCCCTATTCTGGTGATCACCCCCCCACTTTGGACTTTTTCGGTACCTATTAATCTATTGGACTCCTCCAACAGATTTGATTTTTCACCTAAAGTCGCGAAGTTAATTTTTATAGCTCTAATTACGTGTCCACCAATTTCAGCTTCCTTCTGGAAGTAAATCGCACGGCCCCTGATTACTACCACCTCCCAGGAGTAGATGGCTTTAGCTAGCCAAACGTAATGAAAGGTCTTGATCTCAGCCAGACGCCAAGGACTTAACCCAACCCCTAACCCCGCCCGCAACAGTTATCTGTGGCAAGTCATGTCTCGAGTTTCACTTATTGTAATTACGCTGCTATCCCACAGAAGCAGATCTACCCTATGGTGATGGCCCAAGTTAAATCTTGTAACTGCCCAATAAGATCCAGTTTTTCCATATTCCAAAACACCAGTGTATCATATTTTCTCATTTTACTCTGGGACTTCCCCATTCTGGTGATCACCCCCTCCCCCCCTCTTTGGACTTTTCAGTATTGATCTATTGGACGCCTCCAACAGATTCGATTTTTCACCTAATGTCGAGAAGTTAAGCTTTAGTTAGGCCTCTCTCTCTCTGGACTTTTATCGGTACCAGTACAGGGAAACACCCATACACTCTTACATTCACACAAACTCACTACAGACAATTCCCCTATAGCGCATGTGTTTGGACTGTGGGGGAAACCGGAGCACCTGGAGGAAAACCACACCAACACGGGGAGAACATGCAAGCTCCACACAGAAATGCCAACTGAGCCAGCCGGGACTCAAACCAGCAACCATCTTGCTTCTAACCACTGAGCCACAGTGTGTTTAATATATATACACTAATTCTCCAGCAGTACTCCTGCATAATCTGAAACACACAAAGAAAAAACCTCTCAAAACCTCATTCCTTTATCATTCTCAAAACATACAATGATCTTTCTTCAACCTCCCCAAGTTCTAAAAGCGTCAGGTTTCAGCGAGTGTATTCTGAGATCACAGAGGGATTTAAACAGACCGTACTGTAAATACTGTAAGCAAACGAGATGCGATTGTCCAAATCATTCTGCGGCTGCTCTGAATTCCATCACACGTTTCTGTACGGGAAAATGATCCAACTGTAATATTTTCCCCTCCCTCATTTTCACCCTATCCACACATTATGAGGACATTCCTCCGCCGAGGCCTTTCTTCCAAGATGATTTATACCGGGACTGAAACACTGAAGAATAATATTTCTCTACTGTAACAACATGCATTCATAAGTAGTCCAAACATGATCAGATCTTTGTGTTAGATCTTCATGTGCAGCAATGTTTGAGTCAGGCACTGAGTTTATCAAATTTAAAGGGGGCCTATTATGAACAAAATTACATTTATATGCAGTTTAACCCAGTTGTGTGACAGCAGTGTGTGAATATTACCAGCTTCTAATAGTACAAATGTACTAATTATATATTTTTATAACAAGACTTGATAGAAAGTCTGCAGAAACACTCAGATTAGCATTCTCCCTTTGTATGATGTCATAAGAGGGGGAAAGTCCCGCCCACTAGTGACCATCTCTCCCTCATTAGCATAAGATGGTAGGCTTGTTTTTGAATCTGCCACTATGCTGACACACAGGCATTTGTAGCTCCGCCCTCTTTTGAATAAAAGCATAATCTTTTGAATAAAAGCGTCTTTCATAAATCATGCTAAAAACCTATGATATTTACTCATACATAATATATTTACTTAAACTCTAATCTATATTTTATTTTGGACAATTAATTTCGCTGTGGCAAGCCCTGACAAATCAGGGACTAAGTCTGATAAGGGGGTATTTAATTTGATTGGTTGGTTGGTTGGTTGGTTGGTTGGTCGGTTGAGTTGGTTAATTGATTGGTTGGTTGGTTGGTTGGTTGGTTGAGTGGGTTAATTGACTGGTTGGTTGGTTGGTTGGTTTGTTGGTTGGTTGGTTAAGTTGGTTGGTTGGTTGATTGGTTGAGTTGATTGATTGATTGATTGATTGATTGATTGATTGATTGATTGATTGATTGATTTAGTTGCTTGATTTGTTGGTTGAGTTGGTTAATTGACTGGTTGGTTGGTTGGTTGGTTGAGTTGCTTCGTTGGTTGAGTTGGTTGGTTGACTGATTGATTGATTGGTTGGCTGGTTAGTTAAGTTGGTTGGTTGATTGGTTGGTTGAGTTAATTGGTTGGTTGGTTTAATGATTGATTGGTTGGTTGGTTGAGTTGGTAAATTGACAGGTTGGTTGGTTGGTTGGTTGGTTGGTTGGTTGATTGAGTTGCTTGGTTGGTTGGTTGGTTGGTTGGTTGGTTGGTTAGTTGGTTGGTTGGTTGAGTTGCTTGGTTGATTGAGTTGCTTGGTTGGTTGGTTGGTTGGTTGGTTGGTTGGTTGGTTGGTTGGTTGGTTGGTTGG